>NC_141029.1:50620000-50730000 GCF_052040795.2 Danio rerio | reverse complement strand
AAACGACTAAAAACTCAACTATTTAGTCTCCACTACACTTCCTAATCTGCAATTGCCTCTTTGAATATCACACTAACTGTACAAAAAAAAAAAAAACCTACTAATTCTTCCCTTCTTAGACTTTACTGACCTGAAACTTGCCTTTAGTACTTATTCATTGTTGCTCTTAGTTGTGTAAATTGCTTCCTTGTCCTCATTTGTAAGTCGCTTTGGATAAAAGCGTCTGCTAAATGACTAAATGTAAATGTAAATGTAAATATATATATATATATATATATATATATATATATATATATATATACACATATATATACACACATATATATATATATATATATATATATATATATATATATATATATATATATATATATATATATATATATATATATATATATATATATATACATATGTATATATACTCATCTGACTAGTATGTTATTTTCCTGAACGTAACGTGATATTTAACTCAACTTGTTGTCTATATATAATGACATATTCCCCGACTTTGGTCTTTTGAGTCTGTTACTTGTTCTCAGGTAACGTGTTTTGGTTGAGCGCAAAGATAATATATTAATGTAGCCTCGTACACTGATTCAGCACATTTGACTGATCGCTAACCTTTATTTCCTATATTGTATAAACTTATTGTACGTTATACTTTTATAATGGCCATTATTGATTATTAAAACTGATATTCAGCAAAAGAGACAATGTGTGTTTCATATTTTAAATGATAATTAAAGGAGGCAGTAACGTTATAGCCTCCGTTTTGTTATGCATACAGTGAAGATGATGATCATCTAAATATGCAGCTACACAACGCCTAAACAATTTTGTGTCTGTTAACTTGGAAAAATGACAATAGGCAGTTCCAATAAATCGGGTTTTCATTTTATTATTAACAAAGTAAAACAGCGTAGCCAGGATGATGTGAATGAGGTTATAAAGTACAGTTCCCTTTCAAGATTTACCCGACATGTCCTCGAGAGTTTGTTTTTGAACTTACAAGGAGAGGATGCAAGACTGAACTGTGTGTTGGCTACTTAATATTGAGGAAAAAGCCCCAGTCAGATAGGCGAATGTCTGCAGCCACGCTTCCATTTTCCCCCATCCACACTAACCAGAGCAGCAGCGTTTAAAAATGAAAACGGCCTCTTCAATGTTTTCAAATAGCTCCGTTTTTGGTGCTCGAAAACTCCAGCGTAGTGTGGACGAAGGGTGTAACCGTAGCAAAATGCATGCGCTTTAAAACTAAAACGTATTAGTGTAAATAGGGCCTGAGACATTTCGTCCTTCTCTTTAAATACCTGAAAGCAATAAATGCTTATTTTGTCAAAGTTAACCAGTGATTTAAAGATTTACTCATCTGTTGGGATTTAATCAAAATTTATCAAAGATAGCGACAAAACCTCGTTACCAGTCACACCTGAGTATTTATCAATACCAGAGGGCAAGAAAAGTTCAGGAAAGAGGGCAAAAGGTGTGACAAAGATCCCTGACCTTTTTCTTCAGATTCCAGCGTATTTGTTGCTTTATTACAGGGCACATTTAAGTCCTTTTAAAATCATTTAAGTAATTTAAAATCCTTTCCTACAATTAAAAGACAAACAAGTACGTTTCTTATTATTTAATATTCTATATATTTTAAAATATATACATATACGTGTATATTATGAATTGTTTTAATCCCAGTGGCACTTCAATTATTCATTCATTTTCTTTTTGGTTTAGTCCCTTCATTAATCTGGGGTCACCACCGCGGAATGAACCGCCAACTTATCCAGCATATGTTTTATACCGTGGATGCCCATCCAGCTGCAGCCCATCATTAGGAAACATCCATACACTACCAGTTACACACATTTTGGACAATTTAACTTACCCAATTCACCTATACCACATGTGTTTGGACTGTGGGAAAAACCGGAGCACCCGGGGGAAACACACGCCAACACAGGGAGAACATGCAAACTCCAAACAGAAATGCCAACTGACCCAGACGAGGCTCGAACCAGCAACCTTCTTGCTGTGAGGAGACATTGTGAGGAGTTGGTACCCGCTACATAAAACATATGCCCGAATAGTTGGCGGTTCATTCCGCTGTGATGACCCCTGATAAATAAGGGACTAAGCCGTAGGAAAATTAATGAATGTATAAATATTTGTATGTAAAATTAATTATTTTAAAATAATTTACAATATTTTTAAGTGTTCATTCTTTGACATTTTGCTGAAATAAAAGCTTTATTTTGCACTCGATATTTACTTGATAGCAAATCAGCATATTAGAGTAATTTGTTTGAAGCATGAAATGACACTGAAGACTGGAGTCTTATGCTGTGTTCACACCAAACGCGGATGAAGACTCAAGTGCTAGTGATTTACATGTCAATGGAAAAATGGAAATAGACATCTTGCGGTGCGATTCGCGCAATTGAGGTGGCACAAATAATGATTCACGCGAATGCAGCATGAGTTAAGTACTTTCTGCATTGGAAAACCTGCACTTCATTCGCATTGTGTTAACCAATCAGGAGAATTCTCTTGTAGGGGGCATGATTATGACGTAGCGCCTGCTGTTGGTGTGCCAAGGGAGGAAATCCCCTTGCTGACACCGGACAACAGCTCATCAAACCGGGCCCGGCTCAAACCTGGTTTATACTTCTGCGTCAAGTGACCGGCGTAACCCATGGCGCATGCAATGTAGCTGTGCATTTATACTTCTGCGCGCTGTCTCTGTTGGTCTGCATTAACACTTCTGAAACGCTAGTTGGCAGTGAGGTGTAAATGTTCCTCTGTGTCGAGTTTCTTCGCTGCTGTTTTGCTTTTCCTGAACACTTCCTGGATGTACAAGTGGCTTAAACTCGCTCATTTTGAGGCAGGAACCGGCAGACGTGCAACAACTTTAACTATGAGGTAAACACAAAACAAAACTTTCCATCCGGAGCTCCTTCACGGGACACCACACTTGTAAACAATCGCTCCATTGGGGTCGCGCCATTCGCGCGGCTCTCGATCCCGTCCATACTCTTCAGTGCTACCAAGCCGACCAATTACAGAGCTTGCGCTACGCGTCGTTGCGACGTGTAGTTACACTTTTTGAGAGGTGGATGTCAGCGACGTCGACGGCCACGGCGAAAGGCTATGCGTCAACGCTGTAGCATACGTGTGCGTTTGACGCAGAAGTATAAATCAGCCTTCAGTCTAAAGCATTGCTAAACGCCTCTGTCATCCAGGTACAGTTTCTGGAGGAGTTGATGAACTCAAAGAGCTGGGTGCACCTCTGAAAGGATCTAGTGGACTCAGACATGGTGCTGAACGAATCTACGCTCTTTTTAGTCTTCCTAAAGCACATAATGCACAGCTAACCTCTCAATAAAATCCATGTTAGCCATTTAGCAACAAAGCTAGAGTCACTGGGCAGACAGAAGCCCTGCCCATGACGTGAATCCAAGTCCATTGTGAAGTGCATATGCCATGCGAATGAAGTGAATTTGACGCACAAATGAAGAGAGTAAAGAGCATTCGGAGAAAACCCTCATGAACCCGGGGAGAACATGCAAACTCCACACAGAAATGATTCTGATGTATAATAATAACCTTAGATAAAAATATCATGGTTTGATGGTATTGTGATTACTGCTTTATAAAATATATTATTTTAAAACAAAAAAAAAAACAAAAAACTAAAACTTTTTCCCCTTTGTACACAATATATTTTAATTTGAGAAACTTTTGAAAAATTTTGGAGCAGTAAACATGCCAGGCTGAATAATTCAAATGAATCATTGACTTCTGCTGTCTTCATTAGTTTCTAAAACACAGACTTCTTCACAATTTAAAACGGCTTCTTTGGATAACTTTTCTGCTAGAGATTCTGTTGTCTTAAAAACAAAACAAAACAAAAAGATAAAACAAAATCTTACATATACCGTAGAAATGGTATAGCAGAAAATTCTGGTGGTTTTAAAACCTTGACTTTTCCTTTGAAAAAATGTTTACATTGAAAACAGTTATGGTCCCATGCCTAGTCTACAATGATGAAAACAACTTAAATGCTGTTAAAACTAATAACACGTGCTCACAAGTACAGTATTATGGCAAGGTGTGTAAAATTAGGTTAATGACCGGGCGGTGAATAACTGTACAGCAATAAATCACTTATGACGTATTAATCAGTTAAAGCGATAAGGGTGTTTGCAATATTCAGACATGAAGTTGCATTTTTACATTCACATTTGTACATTTCAGGTAGCAAAAATTTAATTTAGTGAATTAAAATAATTATTTTTCATTAAATTCTGAATTGCACACAATCCTGATCGTACATTAAAATGTGTAAGGTAAAAATAAACATATTCTCCATTAATACCATTGGTGCCCTTTGCAAATATGAGCAAAGGAGGCTGTAGGAAATTATAATACTGTATCATATCTTATATTTAATGCCGTGTCAGCTTGTTATATAATTGTGGCTGTATAGATAAATAACATACAGTTTTCAAAAATATTAAATATTTTAATTATTTAAGTTCCAGACACCTAAGCAATTTTATCTGTTTCAAATAGATCGGCTATGAAGTGCGCGTTTGTATCATCAACAATTAAGAGTGCTGGTGAAACAGATATAAAACACAAAACATGGATAATGTTAAAACAACATTACGTACACATAATAATGCCAACTGACGAGGCTTGAACCAGCAACCTTCTTGCGCCAATGCGCCGCCCAGTGGCACTACAAATAATCATAATTATGTTTAATAATACTGTATCTTTACTTATCTACACTACTATCAAACTAATACTGAATTAATAAATGTTTAAAGTAAGATCCTAAAGGTTTAATAATCCAGCGGTCATTCAACCCTACTAGTGACATGTCATTTCAAAAACAGTATAAATAATCAATAACTGATTGCAAAACCTCTTATAGAGATTATAAAAGGGTGAAAGGCTAGACGTCTAAGGTTGCACTGTAAAACCCAAAAATCAACTTTATCAACTGGAATGAGTGTAGTTAACTCAAAATTACTGAAAGGTAATTCCACTCATTTGAAAAGAGTTTTGAACTCAGTGTTGAGAGTGATAAGTTCATTCAATCCCTCATTACTTCAACTTAAATGGAGTAAGTTCACAGTACTTATATAGATTAGTTTTTTAACTCAAATGGTTTGTATCGGTTTCCTCAAACGATTTGAGTTGCCTTTACTTATTTTGTTTTACAGTACTCAGTTGGTTTGAGTTCTCTTCATTTATTGGGTTTTACAGTGCTCAAATTGATTAATTTAACATTACTCAAATGGATTAAGTTCACAGTACTTAAATGGTTTGTTGCAATCGGTTTACATGAATGGTTTGAGTTACCTTAACTTTTGGGGTTTTACAGAGTGTTTGCGTAACATTTAATTTACAAAAGTAAATTTATAAAACACATTAAATGACGTTTATTATTCAGTGTAGTAAAATATGTTTGTTTTATGTAAAAAATATGATAAAATTTGTATGCTTTGTACTTTAATTCATTCATTTTCCTTCAGCTTAGTCCCTCACTATGTCAGGGGTCGTCAGAGTGGAATGAACCACCAATTATTCCAGCATTTGTTTAACGCTGCGAATGCCTTACCAGCTACTGTACCAGTACTGGGAAACAACCATACACTCTCACATTCATCCAATTCACCTGTACTGCATGTGTTTGGACTGTGGGGGAAACCAGAGCACCTGGAGGAAACTTACGCCGACACGGGAAGAACAAGCAAACTCCACACTGAAATGCCAACTGACCCAAAAGGGACTCGAACCAGTGTCAATTTTGCTGTGAAGAGATAGTGCTAACTACTGAGCCACCATGCCACCTATCTTGTACTTATTAAATTAAACACAGTAAAAGAATAAGATAATAGTAGAGTATAAAGTTAAAAAAGTTTAGTTTCAGTAAGTAAAAAAACTTAAAAAGAAAATTTATTAGTAATTTAAGGCTACACGGTGGCGCAGTGGGTAGCACAATCGCCTCACAGCAATAAAATCTCTGGTTTGAGCCTCGACTGGTCAGTTGGCATTTCTGTGTGGAGTTGGCATGTTCTCCCTGTGTTCTCCTGGGTTTCCTGCGGTTGCTCCGGTTTCCTCCACAAGTCCAAACACATGTGCTATAGGTAACTTTTTAACTGAAATTGTGATCCTAAAAATGCAACCATTACTTTCAGAAACAAAAATGAATATGCGAGCTAAACAAAACGAATACTAGATGATAAGCTGATGACTATAATGAACTGAAACGTTCAGTCTGTGCAGGAAACTCATCATTATCTACAAGTTACCAAAAAAAAAAAAAATTAAATAAATAAAAAATCTGCTTACTTGTGAGACTAATTTGAGCAGTTTATGCAAGATTTTTATTGAGTCTACATTAGGCATGGGCCGGTATAAGATTCTGATGTATAATAATAATCGAATAAAGATATAATGGTTTGACGATATTGTGATTACTGCTTTATAAAATATATTCTTTTTAAATGTCTGGATTAAAAAACTAAAACTTTTTCCCCTTTGTACACAATATAATTTATTTTAAGAAACTTTTGAAAAATTTTGGAGCAGTAAACATGCCAGGCTGAATATTTCAAATGAATCATTGACTTCTGCTGTCTTCATTAGTTTCTAAAACACTACTCCTTCACAATTTAAAACGGCTTCTTTGGATAACTTTTCTGCTAGAGATTCTGTTGTCCTACAAAAAAAAAAAAAAAAAAAAAAAGCATAAAACAAAAATCTTTCATATACCGTAGAAATGGTATAGCAGAAAATTTTGGCGGTTTTAAAACCTTGACTTTTCCTTTGAAAAAATGTTTACCTTGAAAACAGTTATGGTCCCATGCCTAGTCTACAATGATGAAAACGAATTAAATGCTGTTAAAACTAATAACACGTGCTCACAAGTACAGTATTATGGCAAGGTGTGTAAAATTAGGTTAATGACCGGGCGGTGAATAACTGTACAGCAATAAATCACTTATGACGTATTAATCAGTTAAAGCGATAAGGGTGTTTGCAATATTCAGACATGAAGTTGCATTTTTACATTCACATTTGTACATTTCAGGTAGCAAAAATTTAATTCAATGAATTAAAAGAATTATTTTTTATTAAATTCTGAATTGCACACAATCCTGATCGTACATTAAAATGTGTAAGGTAAAAATAAACATATTCTCCATTAATACCATTGGTGCCCTTTGCAAATATGAGCAAAGGAGGCTGTAGGATATTATCATACTGTATTATATTTTATATTTAATGCCGTGTCAGCTTGACCAGTAAATAAAATGTGATCATAATTTAAACTTTTGTTCAAAATATTCATTAAAAATAATAATAATAATAATAATGATATAAATTGAAAAGCTCAAAACAACTACAAACACAGCGCAGTCTTATCTCAAAATAAATATCTTTGTTAAATATGTGTTGGGCATCCCTATATGAATTCATTCATTCATTCATTCATTCATTCATTCAATTTCCTTCGGATTGAACTGCCAACTTATCCAACATATGTTTTACAAAGCGGATACCCTTCCAGCCACAACCCATCACTAGGAAACACTCATACACTTTTGCATTCACACAAATACACCATGAACAATTAAGTTTATTCAATTCACCTAAAGTGCATGTGTTTGGACTGTGGGGGAAACCGGAGCACCCGGAGGAAACCCACACCAACAAAGAACCAAATATGTTCAACTCAACCATTGGATTAAACAAATAATTCAACGTTTTTTAGAGTCTATGTTTGAACTCATTCTGCTTAATTATGCATTTTAGTAGAGAACAGTAGTCTGTTATATTTAAAATAATGGCCTTGAGCTCTGATTAGAAATAATATTACCTCTAACTCATAGGTGTACATCTAAGAGGGCTAATCTAAAATACTTTAGAATGAGCAAGCATGTGAGCGGCCATCCAAAAGTATTAGTCAATTACCTCTGTGTAATAATCAAGACTGATGAGAATGTGACTGTGAGGGACGCCACCAGCCGAAGCGATTCCTCTGAGCGTCATGAGCACCCGAATGAACAAATGCAATAGTTACGAGTAAAGACTAAAGGTTCAAACTTTTATCTGAATTACTCAGGTTAAATACTCAGGTTAAAAATAACTGGTTTAACCCAGTGAATTGGGTTATAAAACTTAACCCAATGCATCGGGTTATTTTGATTAAATGTTTTTTTTTTTTTCATTCTGGTATTGCTATTGCTACTATTACTAGTACTACTATTAGTTATATAATTGTGGCTGTATAAATAAATAACATACAGTTTTCAAAAATATTAAATATTTTAATTATTTAAGTTCCAGACACCTAAGCAATTTGATCTGTTTCATATAGATCGGCTATGAAGTGCGGGTTTGTATCATCAACAATTAAGAGTGCTGGTGAAACAGATATAAAACACAAAACATGGAGAGGTAATTTGATTAAAAACAACATTATTGCTTCAGAGCTTAAAAAAATTATGTAAAAATAACATTTCGTACACATAATAATGCAGCTGTTCTGTGTCAGTTAAGTCAGTTGACTCAACCTAATCCAATAGTCAACCCAACTGGTTGATTAATTAAATAAATAACCCAATAAAAGTTTAAAAATAACCTAACAAAGCACCCAATACTTCTTAACTCATCTATTGGGTTAAATAAATAACTCAACATTTTTTTAAAGTGTATAAATTGATATAATCTTCTAAGGGTTCTATTTTGACGATCCATGAGCAAAGTCCAAATCACAGGGCGCAAACGCATTAAGGGCGTATCTGAATCCACTTTTGCTATTTAAAGGACGAAAAAATCCACTTTGCGCCGTGGAGCATGGTCTAACAGGGTTGTGCTTTTTCTCTTAATGAGTTATAGGTGTGTTTTGAGCATAAACCAAGCGTCATGCCATAGTGCATTTGCTATTTACATGGCGACTTTGTAAGTGGAAAAACTGAACACTTCATTAGCGAGAAAACAGTTAAACAGAGCATCTGCAGCACGAGAAAGAGAGATGAGCCTCATTATTTACTTTCACTTTCACTCTCGTGGATAGGGAAACTTGTTGTACGCACAGACATCCTTTAGCCTATAAATAATTAATTTTGTTTATTAAGCGCAAAGATTTGTTTCAAAACTATTTCTTAATTCAGTTATAATTTCTAGCAAACTAATAAATGAACAATAATAATGAAGTGTGGTCAAAAAACTGATTTATATCCTAATACACATGCTGTGTATAGACCCCATATGGTCTAAAACCTGACGGATAAAGCTTGTTTGTAATAAAACAAATTTAAATATGGATATAATAAATAATGCTGCTAATAATAATAACAACATTATACAAAAGCAAATTGTAATGTGTAAACTGAAAAAGCCCCCCGAGATGAAAAAGGCATGAAAGTATGGTTTTTATAATCATGTAGAAAATAATATTTTTGCAATATTTTTGTCCTTTAATTATTTTTCATTTGTAAAGATATTTGCGTATTGCTGTACATCCTGTGTGTATTAAGCAGTGTGTGAGCAAGGCACACAACTAACGCGCTCTGCGCAGGACTATAGACCTGCTTTGATCTGGTCTATTGAACAGTTTATTATAGTTTCTCAAAAAAGCAACGCACCTCAACACGCCTCCTATTTAGACCAGAACGCCTATGGGCACACATATAAGTGCAAATGCATTTACTATTTAAACGTCAAAACGACTCTTGAGCCAAGCTGAAACTAGCAAACAACCAGTCAAAATCCTTTCACTGATGAGTAAATTCAGTATGTTCACTCATACATTCTCTCTCTCAATTCAATTCAATAGTTGCTTTACTGGCATGAAAAATGTTACAAATGTATTGCCAAAGCAGTTATAAAGTTTACATAAAACATACATATATGATAAAAAACACAGTAAACAGTAGTAGTAGTAAAAAAAAAAGGTATATACATATAATAATAATAAAATAAAAAATGTAAATATTAATATATATATAAATATAAATATATATTATTATTCAACCTATCATCTTACTATTCAACACATCATATTATTATTCAACCTATCATATTACTATTCAACACATCATATTATTATTCAACCTATCATATTATTATTGAAACTATCATATTATTATTCAATATATTACATTATTATTCAACATATCATATTATTATTCAACCTATCATATTATTATTCAACCTATCATATTATTATTCAACACATCATATTATTATTCAAACTATCATATTATTATTCAATATGTCATATTATTATTCAGTATATTACATTATTATTCAACATGTCATATTATTCTTCAACACATCACATTATTATTCAACATATCACATTATTATTCAATATATTACATTATTATTCAACACATCACATTATTATTCAATATATCATATTATTATTCAACATCATATTATTATTCAACATATCATATTATATTCAATATATTACATTATTATTCAACATATCATACTATTATTCAACCTATCATATTATTATTCAACACATCACATTATTATTCAACATATCATATTATTATTCAACCTATCACATTATTATTCAACCTATCATATTATTATTCAACACATCACATTATTATTCAACCTATCATATTATTATTCAACACAACACATTATTATTCAACCTATCATATTATTATTCAACACATCACATTATTATTCAACCTATCATATTATTATTCAACACATCATATTATTATTCAACCTATCATATTATTATTCAACACATCATATTATTATTCAACACATCACATTATTATTCAACCTATCATATTATTATTCAACACATCATATTATTATTCAACCTATCATATTATTATTCAACACATCATATTATTATTCAAACTATCATATTATTATTCAATATGTCATATTATTATTCAGTATATTACATTATTATTCAACATATCATATTATTATTCAACTTATCATATTATTATTCAACATATCATATTATTATTCAGTATATTACATTATTATTCAACATATCATATTATTATTCAACCTATCATATTATTATTCAACACATCACATTATTATTCAACCTATCATATTATTATTCAACACATCACATTATTATTCAACCTATCATATTATTATTCAATATGTCATATTATTATTTAGTATATTACATTATTATTCAACATGTCATATTATTATTCAATATATTACATTATTATTCAACACATCATATTATTATTCAATATATCATATTATTATTCAACATCATATTATTATTCAATATATCATATTATTCTTCAATATATTACATTATTATTCAACATATCATATTAGTTTTAAACATATCATATTATTATTCAATATATCATATTATTTGCATATTATATTATTGTCGCCACTGGCTTGCATGGTTCAGGATCTAAAAAAGCTACTCATCGATGAATTTGCTCTTCAGTGTTTGGACTCTCAGTAATGATTTCAAACCACACTGAACTGAGCTAAACTGAACTGAGCTTAAACACTAAAAACTGAACCACCCTGATCCAGTTACTATGACCATTTATGTGAAGCTGCTTTGACACAATCTACATTGGAAAAGCGCTATACAAATAAAGCTGAATTGAATTGAATATTATTCAATATATCATATTATTATTCAACATATCATATTATTATTCAACATATCATATTATATTCAATATATTACATTATTATTATACCATATTATTCATTTGTAACAATAAAATAAAATAGATCTCTCTCTCTCTCTCCCTTTCTCTCTCTCTCTCTCTCTCTCTCTCTCTCTCTCACACACACACACAGACAGTCACTAGGATTTAACTAATACAACCTTACTGATAACAGATTTTCATTTTTCTGTTGAACTATCCCTTATATTTCTAATGCAATTCTAAATAAATCAAGCAATTCACGTCTTGGCAAAAAGAGATTTATAAGTAGTGATTTACCTGTTAATATACCCTGAACTGGATCTGCTGTTCCTGGTGGCTGGTATAGTGAGTTGTGGTGTTTTCTGCTTCTCTGTCCAGCTTGTGTTTTCTCAATCATTCTGAATATGAGTCTTTGCCTGTTGATAATGCGAAAAGGTTCAAACGGGAATTGTTCAGGAGTACTGGAGCTTTTATAATAACACGAGCGATTGTTGCTCACCGCAGATAAAGAGTTTCAAAGAAGCCGCTCTTTCCTGTGTTTAGACGTGTATTGTGTTGGTATTGTTTACACTTTTCCAAACAGAGGAAGCTCTTGCTTTAAGAAGTGGGTCTCTGGAGCTGTGATGTTATTACCCTCAACTACAACTTATTATAATTAAAAAATTAAATAAAACAAAATGAGGCTAATAAATTAAACAATGTAATTTTAACTAAATGAAAGTGTCAAAAAACATTGAATGCAAAACTTTTAAATAATAGAAGCTACATAAAAACCATAGGTATTTAAATCATTTATAACCAATGCATAATGCTAATCAAGGGCCCGTGAAGTGCTTTGAAATGTGCATTTTTTTTATTTGACATTTAATGTCATCTCAACTAAAATAATTAAGAGAGGGCGGAACATAAAGAAGCTCCTGCCTTTTAAAAAACAGCCAATAGCTTTTGTTTGAATCACAGCTCTGCCAGTGAAGGGTGCATCAAATGAAAAGGAAATGCGTCTTGATGGGGGTGGGGCATGTCAGATACTAGAGCACATTTGATTGGTCAGAAGATTTGACGAGAAACTGAATTTCTTTCCTCTCGGATAGCAAGATACGGAGAAGCTCTGAAATTCCTGCTACCTGTCAGGGACACCTGTTGGACTTTACAGGCTCACGCACACACACATACACAACCACAGATAAACAATCACCACCGATCCCCTCATCCAAATGCCTTCGTGTGCTTTCACCCACTGGAGGGGGTAGGCGGTCTGCGACCAGCGCATCCATGGCTGCAGGACCAGGCGGCTGTCCGCCCTCATCGGACTACATCCATATCCCCTGTTCCCATCCAATTTGTCAATGTTGTGTCTTGCCCGTGTGCTTTCATGTGCTAGATTGGGCTGTTTTTCTCCTTTTCTCACTTTGCTCTAATCAAGAGCAAGGTTAGAGGGTGTTTTTTGCCTAACCCTCCTGATGTATCCTACTTGCCTTTCTAAATGCTACCTCCTGTGACCTGTCTTCCCCTGAAAATTGTGATGTTTGTGTATGGTCATGGGGGTTCAATTTCACTATGCGAAAGTATACGTGACAAATAAAGGCCTGATTTGATTTGAATTATGAGGTGATGTGAAAAAACAATCAATAATCGATTTAGGCGGACGTGACAAACTCCAAACTTGAGATGTTTATATCAGTTTAATATTTTCGAAATGCAAATTTATAAAACACTAGCTTATAGGTATCCTTAAAACTAACAGACTGAAATATAGATCTAAAAAAAATATTTTAACATTTTCATGGGACCTTTAAAGATTGGTTTCTGTCTATATGCAATTTTGTTGCAATTTTAAATGAAGAAAAAATAAACTGTGAAAAAATGACTATGCAGTCGAAAAAATATGCTAAATGTCTTTTAAATCATGTATGATGTATTTAAATAAAAATAATAATAATATAACCAAAGATCTTTAAATGTTCATGTTTTTAAATAATAACGGTAAAATACTATGGATCTTTTAATTTATTTGTTTAATATAAAAATATAATAAAAATATAAAATATAAAAATATAAAAACATAAAATATTTTTTAACAATATAAAAATATTTTTGACTACTACAACTACTACTAATAATAATAACAATTATTATTATTATAACAAATAAAAAACTCATGTGTAATGTTTTAAATTATTATAAAAATCACACATGACTTAAAAATTGTGTTTTTTGTTATAATAATGATAATATTGATAATAATAATAATAATGATAATAATAATAATATTAACAATTATAAGAATAAATAATAATAATAATAATAATAATAATAACAATAATAAGAATAAATAATATTAATAATAATAACGATGATAATAATAATAACAATAATAAGAATAATTAATAATAATAATAGTAATAGTAAAAATAACAAGTCTAAGTATAAACTAAATATCTTTCATATTTTTTTTTGTTTTCCATAAAAAAACTCTTTCTGTTTGCATTTATAATTTAATTATAATGCTTATAATTTATTTTAATCATCTATTCCAGTGATTTAAAAGATCAATTCATTAAATTATAGTCATCAGAAATCACTCTAACATTAATTATTATTATCATCATCATAATTATTTTATTATGATTATTAATAGTAATAGTAATAAAAGCAATAATGACTGGAGTAATAATTTCATTTGAAACTGCATACAAAAAACGCAGTTAATTAAATATTTGGAAATTGATTTTTTAATTAAATAATGAACAAAAAAAAAACAACAACAAAAAAAACATTAAAAAACTAACCCCAAACTTTTGACTGGTAGTGTGTGTATATATACACAGTTGAAGTCAGAATTATTAGCCCCACTGAATTATTCGCCCCCTCTGTTTAACTTTTCCCCCAATTTTTGTTTAACGGAGAGCAGATTTTTTTTCTATACATTTCTAAACAAAGGTTTTAATAACTCATCTCTAATAACTCATTTATTTTATATTTGTCATGATGACAGTAAATAATATTTTACTAGATATTTTTAAAGACATTTCTATACAGCTTAAAGTGACATTTAAAGGCTTAACTAGGTTAACTAGGCAGGTTAGGGTAATTAGGCAAGTTATTGTATAACGATGGTTTGTTCTGTAGATTATCGAAAAAGCATAGCTTAAGGGGGCTAATAATTTTGACCTTAAAATGATTTTTAAAAAATTAATAACTGCTTTTATTCTAGCTGAAATAAAACAAATAAGACTTTTTGGCATGCTCGAGTGACGTCACTGGCGTCACTGTCTCCGTTCGGTCACACACTGTGTGCTTGAAGTTTGGACTTGTTATTTACTCGCAATTTAAATCTTAATCATTAAATTCTTCCTCATTCGCTAAGTATTTGTCTCTCCTACTTAGGGTGACCAAACCCTTAATACATTTATACAAACAAAGCTGCTTTAAAAACGGTCTGTCCCTCGAGCATCCGCCTGTTGTTTGTAGCTTTAGCCTGCTAGCGCCGCTGGTCAGCTAAAGCTACCGACCTCTTTAACCATACACTTTTGACTTACTGGCTTTGCTCTTTACCCCGTAAAATGTCGCTTCCGTCTCTGTCCTTGTGTGCAGGAGAAGCATCGATGGAGGCGTTGGAGCTGGAGCTGGAAGAAGTGGAGTCCCAGATCCGCGCGCTGGTGGTAAGACGGTCGCGGCTACGGGAACGGCTTCTAGCCGTACCTAATGCTAAGGCCGTCTCATCACCTAAGGTACGTGGAAATTACAACCACATCATTCCCTCTACCTCAACCCCGCGTCCTTCTCTGTCCAGGCCCAGCGCACCCGGGGCGCGGCTCAGCCAGGCGTCGTTCACGCCGACACCCGGCTACCACGGCGCCTGGGTGCAGCCGCGCAAGGTGCTTCCCAGATCCCGGGGCAGAACGTCTCCGCCTGTGTTCGAGATCTCCACGGAGAACCGCTTCTCCCCTCTCCGCGAGTCGGGTCCCGATGTGGCCATCATCGGTGACTCGATCGTTCGTCACGTCCGTGCCGCCTCCTCAAAAGGTAATAAAGTACGTACTTTCTGCTTTCCTGGTGCCCGTGTGAAAAATATTTCTACACAGATTCCAACCATCCTGGGCGCTGCCGAGAGCCCTGGTGCCGTTGTCCTCCACGTGGGGACAAACGACACCGGGCTCCGGCAGTCGGAGATCCTGAAGAAGGACTTCAGGAGCCTGATCGAGACGGTTCGACGCACCTCGCCCGCCACGCAGATCATCGTTTCTGGGCCGCTTCCTACCTACCGCCGAGGAAATGAAAGGTTCAGTAGACTTTTAGCTTTGAATGAATGGCTAATAACATGGTGTAAAGAACAGAAATTGCTCTTTGCTAATAACTGGAATCTTTTCTGGGAGCGTCCTAGGCTCTTCCGTCCTGACGGCCTGCACCCCAGTCGAGCCGGAGCTGAACTCCTGTCGGACAACATCTCCAGACTACTTCGCACCATCTGACTAGCAGGTAAAAATTCACAAAATTCACACTATAGCCACCTAGACTCTTGTTCACCCCACTTAAACATCAGTAACGCATATCTGGCGAATCCTATAGAGACTGTGTCTGTTCCTCGTATTATTAGATTAAGAAATAAACGTACTGTGTGCTCCAGGAAAAATCTAGTAAGAATCAAACCAGAAAAACCAGTAGAAAGTGAAAATACAAATTTCGTAAAACTTGGTCTCCTAAACATCAGGTCACTTGCACCTAAAGCACTTATCATTAATGAAATAATAACAGAAAACAATCTTAATGCACTCTGTCTCACTGAAACCTGGCTGAAACAAAATGACTATATTAGCTTAAATGAAGCAACTCCTCCAGGATTCTTATATAAACATGAGGCTCGTCAAACTGGTCGTGGTGGTGGAGTTGCATCAATCTTTAGTGATTTCCTTAATATTAAACAGAGAAACGGACTTATGTTTAGCTCCTTTGAAGTATTATCGCTTAATGTTCAGCTTCCAGATACTATACAAAAACCTATGTTATCTCTCGCCTTAATCACCATATATAGACCCCCAGGACCCTATGTCAAATTTCTAAAAGAATTTTCTGATTTTATTTCTGACTTACTAGTCAAAACTGATAAAATGCTAATTGTAGGTGACTTTAACATCCACATAGATGACGCTAATGATACATTAGGGCTCGCGTTTATGGATTTAATACACTCACTTGGGATAAAGCAAAACGTTGTGGGTCCAACCCATCGCTTAAAGCATACATTAGATCTAATTCTGTCTTATGGAATCGAGGTTATTGACGTAGACATTATACCACAAAGTGATGATATTACAGATCACTACCTCTTACTATATAAGCTATGTTTACCTGAAATCAGCAAACCCGCTCCAATACTCCGCCCTAGTAGAACTATTGTTCCGTCAACTAAAGATGAATTTATAAATAACTTACCTGATCTCTCTCTATTTCGTAATGCACCCGCAAACTCAAATGATCTTGATGTAGTAACCAGCAGTATGGATGCCATCTTTACTAGCACACTAAATACTGTGGCACCCATAAAATTAAAAAAGGCTAGAGAGATTAAAACTATACCATGGTATAATAGTCATACTCGTGCGCTCAAAACAGCAACCCGCGCCCTGGAACGTAAATGGAAAAAAACTAATTTAGAGGTCTTTAGAATTGCGTACAAAGACAGTATGTCCAGCTATAGGAGGGCTCTAAAATCTGCCAGGACCGAGCACCTGCGCAAACTGATAGAAAATAATCATAACAATCCTAGATTTTTATTTAACACCATCTCTAAATTAGCAAATAATCGGTCATCCTTGGAACAAACTACTCCACCGCAAATTAGTAGTGATGACTTCATGAATTTTTTCAGTAATAAAATAGAAGGCTTTAGACAGAAAATAGGAGATGCCAAACTTTCTGCACCGGCTTATACTCCAAATCCTGTAAATATTTCATTAAATCATAATAATAACCTACACTGCTTCAAAATCATAGAACATGAAGAGTTAGTGAAAATTATAAATAGCTCTAAACCAGCTACGTGTATGCTGGACTCAATTCCAACAAAATTACTGAAAGAGCTGCTACCTGCTATAGGAGAACCTCTTCTTAACATTATCAACTCTTCTTTATCTATAGGCCATGTTCCAAACTCTTACAAGCTAGCTGTTATTAAGCCTATTATTAAGAAACCGCAACTAGACACCAACAACTTAGCTAACTATAGGCCTATTTCAAATCTTCCATTTATGTCTAAAATACTAGAAAAAGTTGTTTCCACTCAATTATGCTCTTTTCTGCAGACGAACAATATTTTTGAAGTGTTTCAGTCAGGTTTCAGGGCTCACCACAGTACAGAAACCGCCTTAGTGAAAATAACCAACGATTTACTCTTAGCTGCTGACCGAGGGTGCGTCTCGCTATTAGTTTTACTCGATCTTAGTGCGGCATTTGATACCATTGACCACAATATCCTCATAAATCGCTTAAAGTCTACAGGTGTCCAGGGACAGGCTCTACAATGGTTTAAGTCATACTTAACTGACCGCTACCAGTATGTAAATCTTAATGGACAGCCTTCACAAATCTGCCCAGTAAAGTATGGGGTGCCTCAAGGATCAGTTTTAGGCCCTTTACTGTTTACAATTTACATGCTACCTATGGGAGACATTATTAGAAGACATGGGATCAGCTTTCACTGCTATGCAGATGATACTCAATTATATATTTCCACTAAACCTGACGAGACGTCTGAACTTTCTAAACTAACTGAGTGTATCAAAGACATCAAAGACTGGATGACCAACAATTTTCTTCTCTTAAACTCAGACAAAACAGAATTATTACTTATTGGGCCTAAATCTTGCACACAGCAGATCTCGCAACTCAATTTACAATTAGAGGGATACAAAGTTAGCTTTAGCTCTACTATAAAAGATCTGGGTGTCATATTTGACAGCAATCTAACTTTTAAAAACCATATATCCCATGTCACTAAAACTGCCTTCTTTCATCTGAGAAATATCGCTAAATTACGAAATATGCTATCCATCTCAGATGCAGAAAAGCTAGTCCATGCTTTTATGACTTCGAGACTGGATTACTGTAATGCTCTATTTGCTGGCTGCCCAGCATCCTCTATTAACAAACTTCAATTAGTGCAAAATGCAGCAGCCAGAGTTCTGACCAGGTCTAGAAAATATGATCATATAACCCCAATTTTATCCTCCTTACACTGGCTGCCTGTTAAATTTCGTATTGAATTTAAAATATTACTTCTCACCTATAAAGCTCTAAATAATCTAGCTCCTGTTTATCTAACCAACCTTCTGTCTCGCTACGAACCAACTCGCTCCTTAAGATCTCAAAATTCAGGGCTTCTGGTAGTACCTAGAATAGCAAAATCAAGTAAAGGAGGTCGAGCCTTCTCTTTCATGGCTCCTACACTCTGGAATAGCCTTCCTGGTAATGTCCGAGGCTCAGACACACTCTCCCAGTTCAAAACTAGATTAAAGACCTATCTGTTTAGTAAAGCATACACTCAGTGCATCACCTAGCAGGTTCCACACTGGCTTCTACATCTTGCTTATATACACTATGAACAGCAGCTACGCTAATTATTCTCTTTATTCTCTATTTTCACCTGGGGATACTCATCCCGAGGTCCTCAGATTAGGCGGAGTCACTGATTGGATCCAAGACCAGCGACGTGATGATCCCAAGGATTCCATATCCGGGACCAGGCCATATCCTGAGCTGCTGCTGCGCTGATGGTCGTGGGGAGTGGAGATCATGAGTCTGATTCCAGCGACGCTCCAGGGACAGACGAGTCTTCATTGAGGCCATCTTCCAGCATAAACCACGGCGAAGGAAGTTCTTCACAAGACTTTTGGCCAGCGGAGAAATTAAAATGGTCGTGCCCAACTGAATCTGGTTCTCTCAAGGTTTTTTTTCTTCACTCCCATCAGGTGAAGTTTTTTTTCCCTCTCCGCTGTCGCCACTGCCTCGCATGGTTCAGGATTGGTAGAGCTACACATCGATGAATTTGCTCTTCAGTGTTTGAACTCTCAGTAATGATTAAATCACACTGAACAGAGCTAAACTGAACTGAACTGAACTTAAACACTAAAACCTGAACCACACTGTTCCAATTACTATGACCATTTATGTGAAGCTGCTTTGACACAATCTACATTGTAAAAGCGCTATACAAATAAAGCTGAATTGAATTGAATTGAACTTTCTCCAGAAAAAAAATATTATCAGACATACTGTGAAAATTTCCTTGCTCTGTTAAACATCATTTGGGAAATAATTGGGGCTAATAAATCTGACTACATATATATATATATATATATATATATATATATATATATATATATATATATATATATATATATATATATATATATATATATATATATATATATACACACACACATTCATAAAAAATGAATCTGTTGTTTTACCTGACCTTCGCACTCTGACTGTCACTTCTAAATCTTAGACGCCAATCTTGTGTGATTTTGGGCTCCTGAACAGTAAACTGCTGTGCGTGTGTGTGATCTCTCAGCGCCCCCTGCAGGAACAAGACGACACAGGCATTACATAACACTGAGTAAAGCGGTGTCAGATGCTCAGCCGCAGAAAAAATAAAAAGATGCTCAACGGCACAGAAGAAACAACAAACACATTCCCAAAGCACTGAGGACAGCGACTCCAGCCTAAAACACATCTCCACTCTGAAAGCTGACAATATATAAGCGGTGAGTACTTTATAAAGGGAATTTAGAGATAAACTATTCTGCAAGAAGTCTCAAGTTTATGCTTTTAGAGAATGTATGCTGTACATTTAAGGCGTTTTCGGGCATGATTACGCTTTTTTCCCTCATAAACACGTTTTAATGTTGCAACAACGTTGGCATAGCTTGTTTGTTTCAAAGTGCATAGTTTTGTAAAAGTTAATTGGACATCGCTTTACACGCCAAGTAATGAGGTCCGGTTCATTTCCAAACATGAATCGGCTCTTTCGAACAGTTCGGTTTGTAACGAACAAATTAATCAAACGATGCAGTCATGTGGTTTCGGCTTCTGATGTAGCGTGTTTTAAAAATGTAGGCTAAATAATAAAGCTAGCATGCAGCAATCAAACTACACTTTAAGTTGGTCGTTTTATAACCTAAATAATTTGAATAATTTACATTTAAATGTACATGTAAAGTTACTTCTCTCAAATAAACATGTTTGCACGTCGTTATATCTGTTACATCCCTTTCATGTGTTGATTAATGTTTTACCTTCAAATACGTTTTAATTGTGAGATTTAACTTACTTTACTAGACACGTTAGCCCCTTTCACACAGTGATACCGGTAAATATCCGGAAAATTTCCGGAACGACTTTACCGGTATATTGAAAAAAGCGCTGTTCACACAGGCACGGACGTTACGGAAATTTTCCAAGTGGTGCTCGCTGCAGAGCCATTTGGGCGAGCTGAGCTCCAGCGAGGGGGAGCTTGAGCTTGAGCTCCACCTTTTTTGCACTTCTTCTACGAGTGATGTCACTGGGGGTAGGGTTAGGGGTGGGGTTGGTGTACGCATTAAAACAGCTTACAGGAGGCAGAACGAGAGCTCATGCTCCCCCTCGCTGGAGCTCAGCTCTGCTCAAATGGCTCTGCAGCGAGCACCCTCTCAAATTTTCCGGAAAAGAGCATTCACACATCCATTCCAAAATACCGGTAAATTCTGACATCATTTACCAGAAATGAGCTTTAAACGGCTGCGCTTGTATTTTTAAACATTTGACTAAATTACAAACTCTGTGGATGATCAATATTGTGAACAACTTTCGCAGGATGACTTTCGCATGTCGAGATGTTCATAATATGTGCGTGTGCAGGCGCTCACAGGCTGTTTCGCAGGCACACGCAAAGCTTGAAAGTAAACAAACAACGGCTTATCATAAGCATCTCATCGATGATTATTTATACAGTTGGCATTAAGAAGAACATATAAACGTGATCTGACTAACTTCTAGCAGCTAAATGTGTCTGGGAAAATATTCAAAGGCTTTTATTCTCATAAACCGCGCGGACGTAAATGCATCTGACAGTTGTGATTGGCTAAAGCAGACGTCTCACGTCAGCACGTTCTAGACGTGCACGCGCTTATTACGGGAATCTTCCTTCTGCATTCACACAGCGCAGCATTCCGGCAAATTGCCGGTAATGTTACAACTTCTCTTTCCGGAAAATAGCCAGAACGAATTTACCGGTATTTTCAAAAAGGACCTGTTCACACATACAACCTTTCCGGAAAATTGCCGGTAATTTTCCGGAAAGGTCTGTATGTGTGAAAGGGGCTGTTGTCAGTCCTTCGTTTCACTTCAAGTTTTCTTAGTATTTAGAATCAAAGGTGTTTATATTAATGCTTCTTTTCATCCATCATTTGACGGGTTTCAGCTTTCGAATCGGCCTTGCTTGAAATTCACGGTTAAATGAAGAGTCACTCCAACAGATTCAGTGAATCTTCTCTTTGAAGCAGAAGCAGTTTGACTGAATCAGTTAAGAAAATGGGCGATATGCACACAGACTTTTAATTTCAGCCCACCCACCAGCCTCAGCGATTCCGCTTATAAAATCTTTCCATTATAAAATGGCCACGTTAAAAAAAAGATAAAAAAAAAATATGCTCAATGGCATAGAAAAAACAATTAAGCTAACATGAAGCAACAACTACCCTTTAAACGTTTAATTTTATAATTGCTCTGTCATCTACCTCAGCAAGCTTTTTTGCAACCGTGATTCAGCTCGTAAATAAGGGGTTTTTAACCTAAATAATTTGAATAATTGACAACATGTAACGTTACTTATCTGGATTAAACATGTTTGCACGGCATTATATTTGTTACATCTCTTTAATGCGTTGATAAAGCTCTTTTACCGACAAATTGTAGAATTAACTTTACGACACACTTAACAGTCCCTCGTTTAACTTCAAGTTTTCTTAGTAGCTTTTTACAATCAAAGGTGTTTACATTATTGCTTTAGTTTTCAAATTATCATTCAATGAAGAGTCATTTCAACAGATTCAGTGAATTGGTTCTTCAAAACAGAAGCTGTTTGACTGAATCAGTTAAGAAAATGGAGTACACGCATGCAAACTTTTATTTCTGCAAGACTCCGCGCTTCCGATTAACTGTCTTTCCATTATAAAATACTCATGATTAAGATCTGATTTCTTTACAAATCAGTGATCCGTACTGCCAGTTATATATACAATATAAAGTAGGTCTCAGACCGGACAAGAAGCACTGCATTAAATTATAATGGGCTCTATGCTAAGCTAGAGTATTAAAGCCAACGGTAAACTTCCGGTGAAAACTTAAGGTGACTATTTTAATTTTCACAAGGTTGCTTTTACAGCATCGATGTTGTAATGTAATTAAAATGCATTCAGTTATAAAGACTTAAGCATTCATTTAGTTGTTCAAGCGTAAAACGAGATGAGAGACCACTAGCGCTTTCAGTAGCAACAAACTAGCGCAGAAATTCCATTTACCCCCCACCATGTCTTTAAAATATGACTGTTTATTTTACCCTGGTATTTTCAATGGAATTTCTGCGCTAGTTTTGTTAGCTTTATTGTTTTTTCTATGCCATTGACTATATTTTTTAAAATCTTTTTTAACGTGGCGATTTTATAATGGAAAGATTTTATAAGCGGAATCGCTGAGGCTGGTGGGTGGGCTGAAATTAAAAGTCTGTGTGCATATCGCCCTTTCTTAACTGATTCAGTCAAACTGCTTCTGTTTCAAAGAGAAGATTCACTGATTCTGTTGGAGTGACTCTTCATTTAACCGTTCATTTCAAGCATGGCCGATTTAAAGGCTGAAACCCCTCGAATGATGGATGAAAAGAAGCAATAATTGTAAACACCTTTGATTAGGTAAAATACCAGGGTAAAATAAAAGGTCATATTTTAAAGACATGGTGGGGGGTAAATGGAGTTTAATGCAGTGCTTCTTGTCTGATCTGAGACCCACTTCGTATATCTACCAGGCAATGAGGGAAAAAAAAAAAAAAAAAAAAAAAAAAAAAAAAATCGCTGATTTTTAAAGAAATCAGATCTTAAACGTGACAATTTTGTAATGGAAAGACAGTGCACTGGAAGCCCTTGGGCTGCCTGGCTGAAAATTAAAGGTCCTTGTGAATATACTGGATTGACACAATTTCAATTTACTATAATCTTCTATGTTAAGCTCATTTGACACAATCTACATTATAAAAAGCGCTAAAGAAATAAAAATGAATTGAACTGAAATGAAATAGCCCACCATGTCTTTAAAATAGAGATACCCCAGTATTTTTAATGGAGTTTCTGTGCTTGCCTGCTGATCCTGACGGTGCTAGAGGTTACACGGTCTTTCATCTCGTTTTACGCTTGAACAACTAAATGACTGCCTATAAAGTCTATTTATCTGAATGTATTGTAGTTACATTACAACATGGATGCTGTAAGAGGATCCTTATGAAATTTAAAATATTCACATTAAGCTTTCACCGGAAGTTTATCATTGGCTGAAAAACACTAGCTGTGCATATAACCTATTCAGCAGCTCTTTTACATCAACATGTAGTCACATGCTATCATTCATTCATTTATTTTCTTGTCAGCTCAGTCCCTTTCTGTTTCAATCCATTTCTGTTAAAGATCCACAAACACATTCACACACACACTAATACACTAAGGACAATTTAGCCTACCCAATTCACCTGTAAAGCATGTCTTTGGACTGGGTGGGAAACAGGAGCACCTGGAGGAAACCCACGCGAACGCAGGGAAAACATGCAAACTCCACACAGAAACGCCAACTGAGCCGAGGCTCGACCCTGCGACCTTCTTGCTGTGAGTGGACAGCACTACCTACTGCGCCACTGCTTCGCCACGTGCTATCAACGCCAGATATATTGTAAAAGGTTTTGCTAATAAAGTTAACCTAAAACTATAAATCTTCTGTATTATTATTATATTTGTTGCATTTTATTTACAAACATTTGGTCAATGTAGTTATTAAGGTAAATTGATTTCAAATAAAGTTAATGGAGTATTAAGTGTTTTTCAGCCAATGATAAACTTCAGGTGAAAGCTTAATGTGATTATTTTAAATTTCATAAGGATCCTATTACAGTGTCCATGTTGTAATGTAGTTACAACACATTCAGTTAAATAGACCTAAGCATTCATTTAGTTGTTCCAGTGTAAAGCGTATAACCGTTTGTGCTGTCAGGATCTCCAGGAATCTCCAATACTGGGAATATTAGGAAAATTCTGGGGTAAAATAAACTGTCATATTTTAAACGCATGGCTGGGGGAAATGCAATTTAATGCAGTGCTTCTTGTCTGGTCTGAGACCCACTTTATATTGTATATAGATCACAGATTTGTAAAGAAATCAGACATTAAAAGTGGCAATTTTATAATAGAAAGAGAATTCACTGGAAGTGCTGAGGTTGGCTGAAATTTTAAGTCCATTTGCATATACCCCATTTTGTCTAAGAACAACATGGATGTCATCAATGCTGGCAAGACATGATGTTGGGCCACGAGTTTTAATGAGAATTAGATAAAGAGATAGAGAGCGGTGGCACTTAGTGTTGACTCATGCAAGAGCCAACTGAATTTTGAAGTGCAGTAAGTTGCATGGAGATATGTAAATGTGTACAAACATTTGTAGGAGAAGAGTGGGGATAACATGAGCCAGTGGGTAAACTGACCCATCCATTAGGCCAGTATTTCCCAAAGTGGGGGTCGGGGGACAATCATGCTCGCATGGTAATTTCCAAAACTTGATTAAACTATTAGAATTACCATCTTTTATCTATAACCTACAGAAGATAAAACAAGTAGTTAATAGTTACATAAAAAGGCAACAACATGCAAATAAAAAGCCATCAGCCTTTAATTTTCGTTTTTGTTTACGTTTGGTTGACAACACAGCAATAGCGCCAGCAGCAGCAGATTGATTTTATAGCACCAGGTTAACCTTTCTGACATCTTTATGGGAATCAGAAACATTAAAAATAAATACATGCCACAACTGAACATGGAGGATGATCTCTGAGTGGCGTTCTCTAAAATTAAACTAAGAATAGACTTGTGCTGAAAACTTTCTTTTTAGCTGAGGTTAATATTAAAAGAAACAAATTAATAAATGACAAAATAAAATATTGTTGTTAATGTTGGAATATCAAGCTAATTCGATGCGTGTTCAATATGAAGAGGTCAGAAGAGGGTTTTCTCAAAAGTCAAAATATTAGTAGTTTATTTGATACAAATGAATCATTCGCTGACAGAGCTCTGCTACCCCAATGCAATACAAGAATTTAATTCAGGAGGTTCGCAACTAACATAAATTTCCCTGACTCCAGAATATACAATTGAAACCAGTTTACATACACTGTATAAAAAGGCACATAACCATTAGAAATAAGTCAGATGTTAATGTGACTAAACTTTTTCTCTTTTAGGGAAGTTAGGATTGTCAAATTTGTTTCAGTTCTGCTTAATAGCAGAATAATGAGAGATTTTTAAAGAAATTGTTATAACATTTCCTGAAAGTCAAGTTAACATACAATAGGATTACTATGACTCTGAAAAGCTCAGTTGAAGGTGTCAAGATTTTGGAAGGTTTTGATTGGCTAATTGTAAACATTTGAGTTAATTGGA
Organism: Danio rerio; assembly: GCF_052040795.2. NCBI lineage: Eukaryota > Metazoa > Chordata > Actinopteri > Cypriniformes > Danionidae > Danio > Danio rerio. Next base: position 50,703,575 of record NC_141029.1, on the reverse strand, counting down.
GGCACAACTGTAGAATAGTATTTAAGGAAAACCTCAAACACACTGCTTCTTTGTGTGACAACATGGGAAAATCAAAAAGCCAGGAATCAACAAAAAAGCCAGATAACAATTTGCTAAATTACACTGAGAAAAAGACTAATTTTTGGAGACATGTCCTGTGCTTTGATGGAACTAAGATTGAACTGTTTGGCCATAATGACCAGTGTTACATTTGGAGGACAAAGGAGAAAGTATGGGGGCGGCAGCATGATGTTGTGAGGCTGTTTTACTGCAGGAGGGACTGGTCCACTTCACAGCATAGATGGCATCATGAAGAAAGAACATTATTTTGAAATACTAAAGCAACATCTCAAGACATCAGCTAGGAAATTAAAACTTGGGCACAAATGTGTCTTCAAAACATACCATGAGCCTAAGCATTCTGCCAAATTAGTTAAAATGTGCTAACTCATTTGTAAATGTTTTGGAGTGGCCATCAAGACAACAGAGTAAATGTTTTGGAGTGGCCATCACAAAGCCCTGAGCTCAATCCTTTAGAAAATTTGTGAGCAGAGTTGAAAAAGCTTGTGCGAGTAAGACAGCCAACATATCTGACTCAGTTACACCAATTCTGTCAGGAGGAATGGGCCAAAATTCCTATTGTGATAAGCTTGTGGAAGGATACCCAAAACATTTTAACAAAGTTATACAGTTTAAAAGCAAAGCTAAAAAATAGCAAGGAAATGGATGTAAACTTTTGACTGTCTAGAAATAATAAAAAAATCTCTCATTATTCTGGCATTTAGCAAATGTAAATCATTTAAGTAATCCTAATGGACCTAAAACAGTAAACGCTTAGTATGATTTATCATCAGACTTTTTTTTTAAATGGTTATGTTCTTTTTTTTAAGTGTATGTAAACTCCTGATTTCAACTTTATACACAATTATATTAACAGGTGGAGTTTTGGTGTAACATCACTTATCAGTCATTCTGCAAACCTTTGGCTCTTGTACCCCAAACATACTTCCTCTTTCTGCAACTCTTCTCTGCATACCGGAACGGAACAGTTAAGTGTCTCTGTAATATTTTTCACAACTTCTACAAGCATCCAGCTCCTTGTGACACGTCTGAACTTCTTATTAGACAGCAGTCTAGAGCAAGGGCCCCCGCACTATATTTATTCTTATTCAGTTATTTCCCTCTTTTCAGCAGTTCCTTCTAAAAAGTATGCAACACAGTAAGAAAGAAGTATGCTTGGCCAATATATGGTATCACAGAAAAGAAAAAGTTTGATTAATCTCTGCTGTTAGTCTAAGCAATTTTTCTAATAAAACATTAGGACACAAAAGTAATAAAAATAAATTTCTACATTAAACATTTGCACTTTTTTGTGTTGTCTATATGCTCATGTTTATATAGGCCTTTAGTTGTGTGTGCAATGTTTGTATATTTATAACCACCTTCGAGAAAAATAGGAGTCGCAAGTCACTGACATTGTTATTTTAGGGGTCATGGGGTGATACAAGGCACTTGTATTTTCTTGTGACCATACATTTTGGAAAGTCAAATAATTTCTGCTGGACCATGAAAATGAGAAGCACATGGAAGAATTGGTGAACATGTTTAATTCTAGGGAGCATTTGATTGGTCAGACGATTTGATGAGAAACTGAAATCCTGAAGTATATATATATATATATATATATATATATATATATATATATATATATATATATATATATATATATATATATAAAAATTTTTTTCAAGACACTTAAATACAGCTTAAATAGACATTTAAAAGCTTAACTAGGTTTATTAGGCAGATAAGGGTAATTATGGAATGCATTGTATAACAATGGTTTGTTCACACTAGATTTTGGCTAAGACTAACATACTGCTACTAACATCTAAAAACCGCTATTTTAATTTCTCTGGACCTTTATGAAAAGCATGATTAGCCAAAACAGTGTCTTCAGAAAGTGTGATTCATTCTAGTGAGACTTTTTTTTTTTTTTACCAAGTATACAGTTATATAGTTACACACTAGAATTTTCTTTTTTTTTTTCCTGACAGCCGCTTCCAGTGCAAAAAGTACAAACAAGTTCAGACGTAGTGCAGACATGCATACTTAATGAGTCAACGGTAGTAGAATGAAGCATAAACTAATAAAGAGGAGTACAGGAGATAAATCAGTAATGTGCAGACAGGGGTGTGTGACTTTGGTTTGGGGGGGGGGGGGGGGGGGGGGGGGGCTGTGAGGAGCTGTTCTTGTGTCCGGCTGTTCTGGTGCTCGGTGTTCTAATCGCAAATATTTAAGCGGTGGGCTGAACGTGAGGAATACAGATGATTTTTCTCACTCTGGAGGTGTAAAGATCTGAAGGTTTAGGCAGAGTGCCATCAGTAATTCAAAACTTGTGTCTTCTGACTGAGCAATATGACAAAATCACGATATAGTAACAATTCTGTAAATTTAATCAATTATTACTTTATTGACCACATATGAAGAACTAATTAATTTTATTTTATTTACATTTTAAAATATATATTTGATCATCTACTCATTAAAGTGTGTTCATATTACATACTTTATTCAGAACTTCAGGGCAAAGGTTTGATTTAAAATGAAGAAATACACAATATAAAACACTTTCCAAACACTGATTACAGGTCAAACATAAAATATCGCTTTACCTGCCAGACCAGTATATGGAGCTGTAATTCTCCCATAGAGATGCACAAAAAATGGAGCATGCATATTAGAGCTGTACAAAATGTAGTTTCAGCATTGATATTGCAATGTGTGTGTCCACAATAGTCACATCGCAGGATATACAATGTTGAGTTGGAGTTAGCACAACAGTGGAGTCAATGAATTTGTGGAGTCATTGCAAAGTACAACCATAACAGGGTGAAATCTTTAAAGGCAATTTATGAGAGTTTAAAGCATTTAGGCACAAAAGGTACATTTTTAATACGTTATTAAAAGTTATTAGTTCAATAAAGACTACCGTGTTATTTTACATTCCATTATTCATTTTCTATACCTAAATACAGCTTGACTCTCCAAAAAACCACAAAGCACTGCTTATTTGACTTTTTTCTTTGCTCTAATGTAATAATTTTTGCTTGCAATTTATTTGTTCATTTTCATACATGATTCACATCCTTACAAAATCTCCCCTATCAATCTAAATTAATGATTGCTTTCCAAACAGAGCTATTCAAGCCATCTGGTGAAACTGTATTTATATCGCAGAAACACTAAATATCGCAATGTCAGATTTTTCCAATATCGCGCAGCCCTAATGCATATTAACTTTGTGTGCAGTAGACAAACCAACACAAGATGGACATAATTAATGCTTTAAAGGGGTGGTCAAGAGTGTATTTTTAAGGCTTGGTTGTGTTTATTAGATGCAAAGCAATGTGTGCTTGTTCTTCACTTGTAAAAAAATCATGTTCTTTTTTATATATCTTACTTTGATTATATACAGCTACTCAGCTAACATGAAAACGAAGATCATATTTCCTAGTTCCGCTGGAGGCCCCGCCCTCAAGTGGCCCTGATTGGTCAGCTAATTATGTTCTGTGATTCGTGGACCGGCTCCACGTCATGCCCTTACAAGCCTGCACTTTAGCGCTGTGTAAATACTGCCAGTCAGAGCAGCAGTTAGCAGCATTAGCTGCCTGAAACAGACAGAAAAATGAAGGGCACACAGTTTAACCTCACGCCTGCTCTCGAAAATAAAACCTGACAAGTGTCTTCCACATATATTAGAATTAAGCATGTGTAAGTAATATAAAATGTTCACATATCTTTTGTAAGTTGTTATTTGAGATATGGAACTTATGGAAAGCAGCCGCATAGAAAGAAACTGCAGCGCTGCTGAAGATTAAGGGTGTTTACAGCAGTTTGACTGATAATTATGAATTTGTAGCTAAATTGTTAACAGCGCTAAACAACGTTTCCTGTTATTTACATTCTTATTCACGTCTTCACTACTGCATACCGTTAATGCTAGAAACTGTGCATGTTGTCCAGCACTGAACTGAAAGAGATTCTGTAGGCTCTCCTTTGTCAAATGCTAGAGCTATATCTTTTTAATAATCTTCTGGAACATAATTAAAATTAAACTGTAAGCACTTCTGTCTTTGTGTCGTGTCCTTTAGAAGACCAAATACAAAAAACAGAACAAGCTCTGTGGAAATAGCAGCGTTTGGATGGCACTTTAGCTGTCTTTGCATTTGCATTGAACTTTGAGCGTCTTACAAGAGATGCTGTTTATGTTCACAGCTACACTACACATCAACTAGTTTAAAATATGACATTGTAGTGGACCACCTCTTTAAAGGCTTCTTTTTTGTATTTGTCCACCCTGGGATCAAGTTGTTTTTTTTTTTTTTTTTAAATTGGTTTTGTCATTACTGATACCCTAGTGGAAAGTGCACCAACATAACAGCAACATCAATTTGTACGTCTCGAGTGCAGGTTTTGACTTGATGACCTTTCCCAATCTCACCCCCCTCTTCAGCTTTGCTTTCTGTCAATATAGTCATAAAAAATAAATAAATGGCAAAAATAAATCTTGTGGTTAACACTGTAGCCCCACAGCAGGAAGGTCACTAGTTTGAGTCCCAGTTGGCATTTCTGAGTTTGCATGTTCTCCCCATGTTGGTGTGAGTTTCCTCTGGGTGCTCCGGTTTTCCCCACAGTCCAAAGACATGCGCTATAGGTGAATTGGTTGAACTAAAATGGCCGTAGTGTACGAGTGTGTGTGTAATGTGATTGTTGCTTCACAATAATGGGTTGCAGACTGTGGAAATTAATGTGCTGGAGCCAGTTTAAGTGATAAGTTAACACATTTATTTCAGCTTATCAGTTAACAGCAGGAATGGAGACAGTAGTTAATTTGATTAAGAAATGGGCCATCTGTCTTTTGTTTGCCTGGGGAGCCACAACTTGCAGAACTTGTTTTAGACCTAATTAACAGTTGCCTTTTAAATCAGCATTGTCTCAGACAATTTCCTTGCTCTGTTAAACATCATTTGATAGATAGATGGTGATATTTGGTCTATATTCTCAGCACAATGTCTTGGGTGAACTGGAAGTGCTTTGGAAAGGAAATTATGCGTAGAAAAATATTTAAAACTTTTAGGTGTTAAACAGTCTTAACTGCACTCCGGTTATGCAAATGCCAATCACACCCTCCTGTGACAATCTCAGGGTGATCCAATAACAATGTTGGATTTGAAAGGCACCATCTTTTTAATCCCACCTTCCCAGGGAAAGCATTAAAAACATTCTCTGAAGGAAATACTTGTTGTAGTTGGTTGTAAAAGATTGTTGATGGTTGTAATAAGTGTGAAGCTTGTTTGTGCTTGACAAAAGCTTCATTGTGCAAGAGATAGACCTCTGAATGTCTCCAAGGAGAAACAAACAAGCCTCCGAGGTAAATTGGGAAGTCTGGAAAAGCAGCCAACATAAGTAGCGCCTCCCTAAAAGACCTTCAGCTTCAGTAAGATTCTCTTCAAAGGATTCTCTGCGTGTGCCACATTATCTAAATAGCTCAAAGACTTCGGGATTCCTGCGAGTTCCAGCAAGCACTTTCATGGTGTTAATGGAGTTTGGAATTCACAGTGCTTCGTCCAATACTTCTAAAAAAACAAAGCTTCATCATCAGATGTCTGCGAGTTCCAGGTTTCAGGTGATCTACTTTGAAGGATAAAACATTGGTGTGTTCCGACATTAAGACCAACATCTCTCAGATTAGTAAGATTTCCTCTTCTCAAAGCTCAAGAGCTATATGGATATATATATATATCCAATTCAGTTTGGACATAGCACAGTGACTGTTGATGTTAAGTTAACATTAACCCAAGTCGTCACAAATAAAACAATGCTAGGAAACGGCAACAATGCTAGGAAATGCAACAAGATATTGTAAACAAGCTAAAGCTCACTAGATAAGTAATATTTTAATTGGTAATATAGCAGATTCATGGACAATTACATCGGTAATCAGCATTTGTGCTGCAACTAATTCAAGTCAACAACATTAAATCGCCCGTTTCCACTGAGTGGTACAGTACGGTATGGGTTGGTATGGGTCACCTTTATTAGGCTTGCGTTTCCACTGCCATAAGATAATCTTTTGGTGGGCGTAGTGTACGACAGAAAGTTTCAGTCATCGTTGTTCTCGATCGAGAAAACGTCCACAGTGAAGCTGTACGGGTCTTTCACATATCGTATGAGAAGCACTTCTCAAAAACAGATGCTTTATACACATAAATACTTGTGTATAAATGTTTATTACTAACTTTACTATGAACATGATTTTTACTTACACAATTATTATAGGTATACATATGTTTTATGGATGGGATGGGGACAACCCTCTGATTGGGGGGGGGTTTACATCCATGGCATCATCAACAGCAGAGGTGTAAATATAGCACTTTCCAAACCTCTATCAGCAGGGGTGTCGCGAGGGGTGGGGGGTGGTGGGGGGGGGGACAAAGTGGGGGGCCTGGCAATTTAGGGGCCCTATGCCAGAAAGCCCTTTTGCATGTTCTCCTTGTGTTGGCGTGGGTTTCCTGCGGGTGCTCTGGTTTCCCCCACAGTCCAAACATATGCGCTAAAGGTGAACTGATAAGCTAAATTGCCCATAGTGTATGTGGAAGAGCATCCGCTGTGTAAAACATATGGTGGAATAGTTGGTGGTTCATTCTGCTGTGGTGACCCCTGGTAAATCAGACTAAACGGAAGAAAAATGTATAAATGAATGATTGATTGTTCAATTTCTGTACTTGAATACTGTTGGACTTCCCAGAAAATCATAAAGAACTGTTTGTTTATTTATTTTTGCTTGTAATTTATTATAATTCATGCAGCTCCACTGCCCAGAAAAGGACTTGACCATCCCAGCCGGTCTAAGTGAATAAAAATCTTTCCAAATAAAGCTGTTCAAATCATCTGGTGAAATTATATTCATTTAGCAATAGAACAGAATATCATCGCAATATCTTGCAGCCCTAATTTATAATGCTTTATCGTAGCAGTATGTAAAATAAGTCTTTAGTTGTTGTTTTTTTTTTTTTTGCATTCACATGGTTTCTGCAGATATCATGTCAAATTTAAGACCTTTTAAGACCTTTAAGTAATTAATTTAAGACCTAAATATCAAAAACAAGAGAGAGAAAATGCTAAATCATAAAATTAGTGGTAAAATAAATGCATTTAAATTAAACAGTACTAAAGACAGGAAAGATGCACCATTGAACTACAGAAAAAACAAACAAACATCTTAATGCTGATTTATACTTTCGCCTGGCACCGCATCGCACACCTTATGAAATGATGAGGCTTTTATACTTGACATGTTCGCCATTGAGATATTCTTTTAAATGACAATGGGCAGTCAAAAGAAACAGACAGTAAAATCAGACGAATAAAAAGAGAATCATTAATATGATTGAAGATGTTTTTGGGGGCCTCTTTTTTGTTTTAACAAACTTACCCTCAGGTTTTTCCAGACTTTTACAAAAACGTTTCTCCTACCCCACTGTTGCAATTTTTAGCCAAGAATTATTGGTCATCTGGTTCTCCCTATGATCACACATAGACGTTTCAGACAAAATCTCTTCAAAGTGTTTCATATTTAACTCAAATCAAATGCAGCGCCGTGTCTCAAAAAATTCCATTAGCTTTAAACAAATTACCCAGTGCTGTATTTTTTATTTATTTATTTTTTTACAATATAGGGTATATTATTTTACTATTCGAATTCACCACACTTTACTGTAGTAAAACTACACTGTATTACATTTTACCAGTTCACGACTCTAAATACTACAGTATTCTGAAGCATCTCTGGAGAGCAAAAGCATGAGGAAACACAAGACACAAAAACTGTGAGTTTGCATCGTCCGACGGAGCAAGAGAGCAGATCATTCGCACTTGAGCTGCCAGTGTTTTGAGAGCTTGCGAGCAGTTTTGTCCAAGAACAGAGAAAAACCAGCGAGTGACATTCGTTCTCTCGTACTGCTTAAATGCGTTCCTGACTTGTAATACTAAGCTTACGACATTTGTCTGTGAAATAATGCCATACTCCGCCAGTCGAAATCATGTGGAGTGCACCCACAGCGAACCGCCACAAACACAGCAACATTCAAGTCAATAACAGAAAACTGATTGGCTATTGCAAGTTGACCTCATTTGTAGTTGTAATACCGCAAATTACAATTGGACTAGTGAAATAAAGAACTACAACACCATGAAAACCAAGCAACAACAACAAATAAGCATTTAAATTAGCATTAGATGTAGCGTTACATGGACATTGGAAAAATAAGACCTGTGCAAAAATATTTAAGACCTAGAATAGCTAATTTAAGACCTTTTAAGGCCTTAAATTTCGATTTTCAAAATTTTTGTCTTTTTTAGACCCCACAGAAACCCTGATTTAACAAAATCCCTCATTTAGTTTGCAGTGATCTACAATCATAAGCCAGCCAGTTAATGGTTCACTAGTTTGTGTACTTTATCAGTGGAGCTTTGAACTTTTACACCATCTCACGTATCCTTATTTCTTCGATTTGGTGTGGCTCGCCTAAAAGTGAATCCTCTTTTCTTCTTTTGCAGACATGTACCTGTACATTGCCGGTCTCGTAGTCTTGTTCTACGTCTATCGGTGGTTCAGAGAACTGGGCAGAGTCTCCAATAAATCAGAGAAGTTTGTGTACATCACAGGCTGCGACACCGGTTTCGGGAATCTCTTGGCCAGACATCTGGACACGAAGGGTTTTAGAGTCATCGCCGGCTGCTACTCAGAGAAAGGAGAGGACGAGCTGAAGAAGATCTGCTCTGACAAACTCACGACGCTGCATCTGGATGTGACTGACAATGAGAATGTTAAAAAAGCTGCAGAGACTATTAAAAGCCTGGTGGGACAGAAGGGTGAGTCACTGACGGAGACACATTTTATAGATACAGCAGAATTATTAGCCCTTCCGTAAAGTTTATATTTTATTTAATAAAGTTATAAAATAGCACAGTATTTCATATAATGTTTTTTTTCTTCTGGATGAACTCTGTAGTTTGTCTAGAATAAAAGCAGTTATTTAATATATAATAATCTAATTTTTTTATTTATAAATATATGTATAATATTTAGTTAAAGTTGTGAAAAAATAATACTTTATAAAATGCCCAGGGGTGCCGCAGGCCAGTACAGGCTCTATGACAACATTCTGATGGTGTCACAAACGAAAGTGAAGTGCCGGGTGAGGGAGGGAGGCCTTAGAAATGTTCTAATTTATTTATTTATCTATCTTTTTGTTTATCTATCCATCCATCTATCTAACTTTCTATCTATCCGTCCGTCCGTTTATCTGTCTAGCTATCTATGTCTAGCTATCTATATGTCTGTCTGTCTGTCTGTCTGTCTGTCTGTCTGTCTGTCTGTCTGTCTGTCTGTCTGTCTGTCTATCTATCTATCTATCTATCTATCTGACCATCCATCTATCTGTCTATCTGTCTGTCTATCTATCTATCTATCTATCTATCTATCTATCTATCTATCTATCTATCTATCTATCTATCTATCTATCTATCTATCTATCTATCTATCTATCTATCTATCTATTGTATATGTCTGTCTGTCTGTCTATCTATCTATCTATCCGTCTGACCATCCATCTATCTATCTATCTATCTATCTATCTATCTATCTATCTATCTATCTATCTATCTATCTATCTATCTATCTATCTATCTATCTATCTATCTATCTATCTATCTATCTATCTATCTATCTATCCGTCCGTCCGTTTATCTGTCTAGCTATCTATGTCTAGCTATCTATATGTCTGTCTGTCTGTCTGTCTGTCTGTCTGTCTATCTATCTATCTGACCATCCATCTATCTGTCTATCTGTCTGTCTATCTATCTATCTATCTATCTATCTATCTATCTATCTATCTATCTATCTATCTATCTATCTATCTATCTATCTATCTATCTATTGTATATGTCTGTCTGTCTGTCTATCTATCTATCTATCCGTCTGACCATCCATCTATCTATCTATCTATCTATCTATCTATCTATCTATCTATCTATCTATCTATCTATCTATCTATCTATCTATCTATCTATCTATCTATCTATCTATCTATCTATCTATCTATCTATCCGTCCGTCCGTTTATCTGTCTAGCTATCTATGTCTAGCTATCTATATGTCTGTCTGTCTGTCTGTCTGTCTGTCTGTCTATCTATCTATCTATCTATCTGACCATCCATCTATCTGTCTATCTGTCTGTCTATCTATCTATCTATCTATCTATCTATCTATCTATCTATCTATCTATCTATCTATCTATCTATCTATCTATCTATCTATCTATCTATCTATCTATCTATCTATCTGACCATCCATCTATCTATCTATCTATCTATCTATCTATCTATCTATCTATCTATCTATCTATCTATCTATCTATCTATCTATCTATCTATCTATCTATCTATCTATCTATCTATCTATCTGTCTATCTGTCTGTCTATCTATCTGTCTGTCTATCTATCTATCTATCTATCTATCTATCTATCTATCTATCTATCTATCTATCTATCTATCTATCTATCTATCTATCTATCTATCTATCTGACCATCCATCTATCTATCTATCTATCTATCTATCTATCTATCTATCTATCTATCTATCTATCTATCTATCTATCTATCTATCTATCTGACCATCCATCTATCTGTCTATCTGTCTGTCTATCTATCTATCTGTCTATCTATCTATCTATCTATCTATCTATCTATCTATCTATCTATCTATCTATCTATCTATCTATCTATCTATCTATCTATCTGACCATCCATCTATCTATCTATCTATCTATCTATCTATCTATCTATCTATCTATCTATCTATCTATCTATCTATCTATCTATCTATCTATCTATCTATCTATCTATCTATCTATCTATCTATCTATCTATCTATCTATCTACTGTATATGTCTGTCTGTCTGTCTGTCTGTCTGTCTGTCTGTCTGTCTATCTATCTATCTATCTATCTACTGTATATGTCTGTCTGTCTGTCTGTCTGTCTGTCTGTCTGTCTGTCTGTCTGTCTATCTATCTATCTATCTATCCGTCTGACCATCCATCTATCTGTCTAGCTATTGTATCTATCTGTCCTTCCATCCATCCTTCTATCTATCTGTCCGTCTGTCCATCCATCCATCTATCTTAACATAATTAACCCAGTTGCTGCAAGTCTTTAAATGTCACTTTAAGCTGAATACTAGTTTTTTTATGAAATATGTAGTAAAATCTGTCCTGTCGTTAATGCCAAAGACAAAAGAAATAAGTCATTTAAAAATAGTTATTAAAACTGTTCTGTTTGCAATTTTATTGAAAAATATTCTCTGCATTAAAACACATTGGGAAATTCACAGGTAGGCTCATAATTATGCCTTAAAGGGCTGATAAATGCTTGATTATGACTGACTGATGAACATTATACACTGTGCTGTTATTTTCAGAAAAAAACATGCAGCTAAAGTAGTTCCAGGCAGGTTTTGACCACATTGCATTACATCCATATCACTACGCTCAATTGCAGTTATTTCACAGCCTAAAACAGTCAAAAATCACATTAAACCCAAAAGAAGGCTTTGAAAGAGATGTGTAAGAAACTAGAAGCTGCAACCCAGTGCTGGGAAACACCCATACACTCTAATTCTCACAAATACACTTATACACTACGCCTATTTGGCTTATGCAATTCACCTATACCACATGGGAAGAACATGCAAACTCCACACAGAAATGCCAACTGGCCCAGCCGGGACTCGAACCAGAAACGTTCTTGCTGATGAACATTATAAATTGTGCTCATACACTATGGTCAATTTAGTTTATTCAATTCACCTATAGTACATGTCTGTGGACAGTGAGGGGAAACCGGAGCACCTGGAGGAAATCCACGCCAACATAGGGAGAACATGCAAACTCCACACAGACATGACAACTGACCCAGCTAGATTTCGAACTACTAATCTTCTTGCTGTGAGGCGACAGTGCAAATCACTGAGCCATCATGCCACCCTATGACTTTCCTTGTATTTTTTTATTTTGTAAAGTTTGTTTCGTTGTTCTTTTGTATTTGTGTCCTTAAGTGATGAAAGCAAATGTTTATTCTTAATGTTCTTTAATCAGGTCTGTGGGCCGTGGTGAACAACGCCGGCATCTCCTTCCCCACGGCACCCAATGACTGGCTGGAGATTGAGGATTTCACACCCATGATTAATGTCAATCTGATCGGGGTCATCGCCGTTACTCTGAGTGTTTTACCACTCATTAAGAAAGCCAAGGGTCGAGTGGTGAACGTGGCCAGCGTTTTCGGCAGGATCAGTACTCTTGGAGGAGCTTACTGCATTACAAAGTATGGAGTCGAGGCTTTTAATGATGCTCTCAGGTCAGTATCAGAGTATTTATTCATTTTCCTTTGGTTTATTGTATTATTTATCAGTGGTCGCCACAGCGGAATGAACTGCCAACTATTCTGGTGGCAGATGTTTTACTCAAAGGATGCCTTTAAAGAGCCCATATTATACATGAAATAGGGTCATATCTTGGTTCTAAGGGTCTCCACCAACAGTCTAATATGCATGCAAGGTCAAAAAACACTTTCATGGTCTTATAATCTGCATTTATTTTTACCTAATTATCCCAGCGACTCCCGTATGAATCGTCCAGTGATTCATTTGTTCCCAAACCCCTCCTTAGCGCGAAGCTAATCTGCGCTGATTGGACCGATGACAGTCTGTCGTGATTGGTCGACTGCCTTCAATCAGAGAGTGAAATGCCCAATAGCTAATCAGCAATATAAAAGTAATCACAGTTCATACACGCTCGATAGTGTAGGCGTGGATTTTAGCTGCCACACACACACAAAAACACACACACACCTCCGGACGACAACGCTCCCGCTTCCGCCCGCACACGCCAGGTTTTAGCCTGAACCCGACCGCTCCCGCTTATATTAAGAAATTGTTGTCCCGGTGCCCAACCCGCCTCGTTTTCTGCCCGCCGCGCCCGATCCCGCTAAAGAGCGGGGGAGAACAAAACCAAAAATCACCCAGCTATACAGTCCAGACAGCCAAGCTGTCTGTATAAACACACACACAAGCACCAAGCACACACACACAGACAAAGCTCGCTCTCTCTCTCTCTCTCTCTCATACGCGCGCGGGAACGCGCCGCGGGAATGCAGACCTCTACCACGGAGCTCTGTAAACAAAGCAGCAGGCGTCCCGTTTTTAACGTGGCTTTGCACGCGATAAGAGAATATAGCCAGTTAACCTGATACAGTACACGCGGTTACAAGTAACAAATCACAACTAAATACATTTGCAAGCTAGAGTCAACGAGGCAACAACTTTAATCGCACGTATTTACACGCACGTAGAAATGGAGGAAGAAACCCATCCTGACGTCCATCAGTAAGTTAACTTACTCTTTACTGATCCTTCCTTTAACAAACGCTGATGAAGTATTCTTTGTAGCATGTGTTTCCAGTAGTTTCAGTAGTTTCCAACTGCTTGGTTATAATGCTGAGGTTTCATCTTTGGGTAGACCCTCAATAATATCCATCTGCAGTGTGACTTCAATCGACCGGCATGTTTGTGTGTGTGTCTGGGTTTCTGCGTCAGAGGGCGGGGCCTCAGGTTTGAAATCTCCCGGGTTTGCGCGTGCACGTGAATAACTTGGTTTTGTTCGTACGTCATGGCGAAACACCTAATGACTCGGTATCAAGGCGACTCGTTTGAAGCACTATGAGTCGACTCCTTTATAGATGAATCAACCATTTTAAACACTGTACTCTTACAGATTTAAGCCTTAGCTGGATACTTCACTTCACTTAGAGCTGTGTTACACACTACATGGAGGGGAATTTTCAAAAACCCATAATATGGGCTCTTTAAGCCATAACCCAGTACTGGGAAACACCCATGCACACTCATTCTTACACTACAGCCCATTAGTTTTATTTAATTCACCAATAGCACATGTCTTTGGACTGTGGGGGAGCAGACTATAAGCTGTCCAAAATCCGGCCAAACGCGCACAAAAAATGCCCAAAATTTTAAATGTATATTTTAATTTAGTTTTATTTATTTAAAACAAAATTAACCTAGTATGTAACATATTTCTTTACTATACAGCAACCAACACCAGCAGTCACAGAACCACAAGATCACATTGAAACGCAGCCCCCTCTCACCCACACACTGCACTTAATGTTGGGTAGACTACACTACCTATGTATGCATGTTTGACTTTAGAAATTCGTTTTAAAATCTTTTAAACATAATTAGCTGCTACTTGTCAAGCAGACAAGGCTTCTATGTTTGTTCTTGCAGTCAATTGGGGACAAAAATGATAGATAAAAGTGTAATGATAAACTGCTGTGAGTTTAACTGTAGCCGATGCTTGATGCGCGTACAGTTTATGCGAAGAGGAGTCAGATTTGTCCAGGGAGTCAAATTTTGACCCTGTTTACACTGTCAGGTCTTGATGCCCAAATCCAATTTGTTGCCTATATCTGATTTTTTTGCCTGTCCGTTTACACATTCTTTTAATTGTGACCCATATCCAATTCATGTGTTTACACTTGCCATACAATTTAAGACATCTCGCCTTCGTTAAAGCAGGTTCTTGCATTTGCGCCACACTTGCCACGATGACAAAAATTGTCTTGCTTTTAGCTCTGTGAAATATGCGAAGTTCAACTTTAAAATGATTTCGAGGCTGAGGAGGAGGGAAAGGGCCGTCATCACAGCTTGCCCCTATGGTTTATATATGGTGTATCCTCAACCATTCAGAGGAATTTGTGTGTACGAAAGAGATCTCAGGTCTGGTGGGAGCAAATTGTGGCGACTGGCCACTTTCCTCCTCCATGTTTCCTCTTTTGTTGTTGTTTACTGTGTCTGCGACTCCACACATGCTCTCTCCTCTACGTCATTAAACCACGGATAAGTACCGTACCACATTGTCGCAAGTTTAATGGCGCACAAAAGGGAATGCCTTAAATCCGATCTGCCTGTTTACATGACAGTCGCATCGTCACTTATCTGATTTATATCTGATTTATTTCCTTATATGAAGGAGGATGGAACTGACCTCTGAAAATCCGAATGCATGGGTCATAGAACAGATACGATCTGTCACACACATGAGTAAAAAAAAAAATAAATAAAAAAATCGGAATTGGGTCATATTCAACTGCCAGTGTAAATGGAGCTTTCCTTCACCTCCTCTTGGAGCTGAACCCACGCTGTTTTGGCTATGCACTGGCACTGGTCACTGCTAAATGAATGGAGCAGGAGCACAAAATTATATTTTGCTAAATAAGTTGCACATAAAAATTATGTTTCAAACCCCTCCCAGATTTTATGAACCCGCCCATGGCATTTTTACCCCCACAATCAAATTAAAAACTGCCCAATCTGGCAACACTGCTGGCCCAGCCACAACTCCAACCAGCGACCCTTTTGCTGTGAGGCGACAGTGCTAACCACTGAGCCACTGTGCACAATAATCATTCTAAAGCATATCCTAATTGTAAGTTTATAAATAAGGTTAAATAAAAATCAAAAATATAAAAGTTTTTAAATTTAAATGACAAATTCTGTAATTTATAGATATTTTTCTTCTCCCAATTTAATTAGTATTTTTTTATTTCCTTCCCTTCCTCTTTCTTTATACAGTGTATGTTTGTAGCTACAGTGCTTAACATATTTAAGTACACCCTTCACAAAGCTCTCATTTAACTTCATATTTACTTTAGGAAGCTTTACAATATTATATTTGTGCATACACATTAGATTAAGTGATGTCTATGATAAACTCGCTTAAAATGAGCTTTTCCTTAAAACAAGCTCAATAATCTGTCAATGGGGTAAGCAAAATAATCCTATATCAAAAGGCAAAACAAGATTATTTTATGTACCCCATTGGCAGATTGTTTTGCTTGTTTAAAGAAAAAAGACTCACTCAATTTTGGCATAATATTTCTTAAAATAAGATATGTTTTGCTCATCCAGAAAATGCTTCTTCATTTAAGACTTTTTAGATACTTGGACTACAAAGAAGACAAAAAAAACTTAGTAAGAAAGTCATTTAGCAGTGTTGTGGTTTCAAATAAGTTAAATATGTGAACAATTCTGAGACAAAACATACCGTGGCACATCATGGGCTTCACAGGGGTCACGTGATCTTGAATGAGGTCCTTCAACTAATTCAAGTTTTCTGTAGATCTGCAATTCTGCCTGATTTAAAATGAGTACAGTGTCACACCAGAGGACATGGTTTTCACTAACAAATGTTATGTTTTTAGAAATATATGGATGAAAAAATTTGTCATTTACTAAAATAGCCACTTGTTAAATTATGCCTAAATAATTTATTTAATGATTTTCCCTACCCTTCCTCTTGCTTTATTGGGTGTGAGTATGTTTGTAGCTACAGTGCTCAACATATATGAGCACACATCTCACAAACCTCTCATTTAAATGGATATTTCCTATAAAAAGCTTTACAAAATTATATTTGTGCATACACATTAAATTAAGTGTGATAAACTTACTTAAAAATAAGTGTGTTTTTCCTTGAAACAAGCTAAATAATATGCCAATGGCGTAAGCAAAATAATATTATGTCAACAGAAAACCCAAATTTTGCTTACCCCATTGGCAGATTATTTCTTAAAATAAGACATGTTTTGCTTGTCCAGAAATTGCTCCTTGATTTAAGAATTTTAGATACTTGGACTAGTAAGATGACAATAACATCTAAGAAAGTCATTTAGCAGTGTTGTGGTTTCCAATAAGTTAAATATGTGAACAATTCTGAGACAAAACATACCGTGTGCACATCATGGGCTTCACAGGGGTCACATATGATCTTTAATGGGGTCCTTCAACTGATACAAGTCTTCTGTGGATCTGCCTGATTTAAAATGAGCACATGTTGTCACACCAGAGGACATGGTTTTCACTAACAAATGTAATGACAAGAACATTTGTTCCGGTCAAATTATGCCTGAAGTATTTATTTAAGAATATTTTTATTTTTTGATTTATAAGAGCTATAATTTATTAAACAATGATTGAGACGGTCACCCCATGGATCAGTTTTGTGATTTGGCTCAAACACAGCAGTTTTAATAAGAAAAGCTTAATCGTTTACTGCATTTTTAATTATGATGATAATAGTATTACAATAATTTTTGTCATGTGTGAGTGAATATGCGTCAACAAACCATGTGGAGAAAATACTTATTCATTGATTTTCCTTTGGATTTTCCTTTCTTTATTTATTAGGTGTCGCCACAGCAGAATGAACCGACAACTTATCCAGCATATGTTTGATGCAGCGAATGCCCTTACAGCTGCAACCCAGCACTGGGAAACACCCACACACACTCATACACTACGGCCAATTTAGTTTATTCAATTCACCTATAGCACATGTCTTTGGACTGTGGGGGAAACCGGAGCACCCAGAGGCTCAGGGGTTCAGTGGTTAGCACTGTTGCCTCACAACAAGAAGGTCGCTGTTTCGAGTCACGGCTGGGCTACAGTAGTTGGCATTCCTGTGTGAAGTTTGCATGTTCTCCCTGTGTTGGCGAGGGTTTCCTCCACAGTCTAAAAACATGCGCTGGAGGTGAATTGAATAGACTGAATTGGCCGTAGTGTATGAGTGTGTGTGCAAATGCGAGAGTGTAAGGCTGTTTCCCAGTACTGGGTTGCAGCTGAAAGGGTGTCCGCTGTGTAAAACATATGCCGGAATAGTTGGCAGTTCTTTCCTCTGTGGCAACCTCTGATAAATAAGGGACTAAGCCAAAGAAAAATGAATGAATGAAGTTTAACTTACAGTTTACATTTCTTTTTTTAGTGTCCAGTTATTTCCGCTTGTGTGTGTGTGTATTGATGAGTGTGTGTTTGTCTTCCAGGAGGCAAATGGCACCGTTTGGAGTGAAGGTTTTGTGCATTGAGCCTGGATTCTTCAAGACCATTGTCACTGACTTCAATATCGTGGAGAGTAATTTGCACAGATTATGGAATAAACTGCCTCAGGAGGTCAAGGATGAGTACGGCAGCGACTACGTTGACAAGAGTGAGCTCAAACTGGCTTCAAATCAGAGCAATTAATTACACACATCCATAGCCACTACATTTATTGATACAATAATACAATTATTAATGGAGTCATTGCACAGATTTTTGGTATTTGAAAGCAAAACATTTTAGGCATAAACCTTTTTTTTTTTTTTGGAGATTTGGGGCTTTTCCTAAACTGTTTTTTTCAAATATAAAGAAAACTAGTGTTACTTTTGTCACACTTTATCAATTTATGCATGTAGATTTCCTTTAGAATACAAATTTATAACTAAAATGTGCTTTAGAGTGGCTTAAATACACCAAACCTCACAGTTACTGTATCTTGAAGGCTTTTACTGAGGTATTAATTCATATACAATTAGCCTGATTATTCTACAGAAAAAAAGGTTAAAATGTATTTTGTTTCAATCTGTTTGCAGTATTTACTGAATCATGGAGTGAAAAAAGGATGACCAAATCCTCCCTTTTTAATGTCCAAAAAAAAATGAATATTAATTTTAAATAATAGGTAAATGTACACTACATATTGCCAAAAGTTCTGGGACTTCTGCCTTTATATGCGCATGAACTTTAATGGCATACATTCCATTCCTAATCTGTAAGATTTTATATGGCACTGACTAATCTTTTGCAGCTATAACAGCTTCAGTTCTTCTGGAAAGGCTTTCCATAAGGTTTAAGAGTGTGTTTGTAGAAATTTGAACCACTCTTCTGGAAGCACATTTGAAAACCATGTTATATTTGTTGTTTTAGTTTTGACAATAGCAAAAAATACATTGCATGAGTCAAAATTATTGATTTTTCTGTTACAATTCTAGATTTTATGATAGTTTTATCTTAAATATTGTCCTATCCTATATTTTATTTCCCAAAATTTACTCTACACTCTCAGAAGTAAAGATACGCGAGCTGTCACTGGGGTGGTACCTTTTCAAAAGCTGCACATTTCTACTCCTTATTGGTACCTCAAAAGTATATATTAGTACCTAAACATTTTAAGAGGAACACTTTTGTACTTTTTAGGTACTAATGTGTACCCTTGAGGAATTTATATGAACCTTTTAGGTACAAATTAATACCTTTTGAAAAGGTACCACCCCAAGGACAGCTCGCATACCTTTATTTCTGAGAATGTAGACTGGTTTTGTGGTCCAGGATCACATTTATGAATTCAGGCAACAAAGAAGAGAAGGCTTTGCTTGCAGTCACTGCTCTAATTCATCCTAAAGGTGTTCAGTCAGGTTGAAATCAAGACTTTGTGCAGGCCAGTCAAGTTCCTCCACTCCAGACTCACTCGTACAAGTCTTCATAGACCTCGCTTTGTGCACTGACATGCAGTCTTGTTGGAATAGGAGGAGGTTCTCCTCAAACTAATTAGAAGGATATAAATCGAGGTTGGAGTCAGATCCAAATGGGCAGGTTAGCTCCAAGTGGGTGAGACTTGAGCTGCAAATGGGATGACAAAAATCTCCTGCAGTTTTCATTGATGTATTTATTGTATCCTACATGACATGAGTCCAAACTATTGTGTTTTATTAACATCTACACCTTCCACATCCCTAAACCCAATCTCACAGTTAACTGTTGTGTTTTATTAACATCTACACCTACCACGACCCTAAACACTAAGTCCTTACCACTTGGTGTTTACCCAATCTTCTTGCAGCATAACTTCCTCTCTGAGCTGTGGCAATACTTGCTTAAATCTATTTAGACAAAGTTGGAAGTTTAAGGTCCACCCAGTTGGCCCAGTGAAGGTGTCTACTGGTGGATGTAGGTTCCCTGTGTGTTAGGCCTTTCCAGTACATAATGTCTTTTAGTCTAAATTAAATTCATATTTGTCTCCAATTTTAATATGAGGTGGTTTAGAATATTAGTATATTTATCTTTTGCTCCAAGTGTGAAAGCACTGAAAGATTATGCCTATTTCTATGACCATTGTACCAGTCGCACTGAGACATTTCAAATGATATCAAACATGACAGAACATTCATACTTTGAGATTACTTTTGTCTTTGTACTTTGAGTTGGGCAAAGAAGAGTGTGGGAGAGACTAAAGGTTGATTTATACTTTTGGGTCAAGCGCACGGCGCAGCCTACGCAATAGCCGCGTTTCCACTGTCGCGCCTAAAGCGAGCGAGCCAGGGCGAGCCAAGGCCAGTGGCGTTTCCACGGTCACTTCCGGGGCCTAATCGGGCCAAAGCGGGGCTTTCTTGGGGCCAGCGGCCGGCCTTTTTCGGCCCGCCGAATACCTTGGGCCAAAGAGGGCCAGCCGGGGCTTCGGGGCGGAGTGAAAGGAGAGGCGGGCACAGTTTTCCGATCGCACACGAGTACATGCGCCAAACACATAACAAATAAATAAATAAGAGAAAGAAAACACCTGGAACAAATTATAGGCTGGGGTCTTTTTTGCATATGATCGCCCTTATGTTTCTCTTTTAAATGTAAGGTTGTTGCATAAAATGATAGTTTTAATAAGTCACTTTTCTTTGCTGCATCTCTTTGATGTTTCAATAACGCATACTAATCTTTACACCATATTAAAGACACAGCAGACAGTAAAGGATTTCAAGAAGTTTTGTCAAGTTTAGTGTTTTTGCGCGTTTAGATGCCTGTGCGTGTGTGAGACCGAGGAAAAGAGCGCTTTATTCATAGCTCTGTTGATGCCGCGAGCGGCTGTTTTCTTTTCACCCATGAAGAAGGTAAGAGTGAAACAACGTTGTGATTTCAACGGTGAATCACCGGTGGTGGTCCGACGATGAAACAACGTCACTATATAAACGTTGATCCAATTTGCAAAATCGAAAGGTAATTCAACGTTGATCCAACCATAGACCTGACGTTGATTCAACGTTGAATCACCGTTGAAATGCCGGCTGGGTTTTTATTGTTTTAATTTATTTTGGAGATAATACACTATATGAATACAACAGAAAGACATTAAACTTTACAAATTTCATGTCCGCTTTTGTAGGCTCAAAACAATAGTGTAATATCTAGATAAAATAGCTAAGCTATATTTAAATAATTTAAAGAATAACAAATATCAGAAAGGCCTATAATAAAATCACATTAAATAAATAAACCAATATAAAACTAACAAAAGCTATAGCTATAACAATTAGGTACTAAATCAAACTGTTTCAAATTTATATTAAACTTTCATTTTTCAAAAGCCTCTTTGAAAATGTTTTTTTTATTTAAATAAATAAATAAATAAACACCGAAAAATGTTTTAAATATTATTTATAAAGTATTTGGATACGATGATATTAATCAAATCATGCAAACTGAGCATTTTCGGGGTGAGTGAACGCAGAAACTAGGCAACCTTTTTTTTCTGTCTTCCAGCTGCGCAGCACTTTTTTGACGTGGAAAACTGCAAGTTCAAAATGTGTTCTGTGTCCTCAAACAAGTGTGTATGTTTTTATATAACGTGGTAAAATTAAAAAAGGAAATTTAAAATACATAAAGAGCTTTATTAGTGCATTGCTGCTGAGCGCAACGAAATATAGGCAATATTTTATTACGTACTGCTCTTATGTGCTGAAACACTGAACACTTTCCTTTACTTTAGATATAATAAGCAACATCTTTAAATAAAGGG
The DNA here is from genome assembly GCF_052040795.2 of Danio rerio. Taxonomy (NCBI): domain Eukaryota; kingdom Metazoa; phylum Chordata; class Actinopteri; order Cypriniformes; family Danionidae; genus Danio; species Danio rerio. The sequence goes on along the minus strand of NC_141029.1, from coordinate 50,681,777 downwards.
AATCACCTATTAAGTGTCGTAAAGCCTACAGGGAAAAATAATCATGTTTCAGTTCTCTCCGGAGCATTTGGGATGAATGTTGGACAGCGTCTGTCTAGAGGATGTTATAAAATACATTTTATATCGAGTTATTAACAGAGAATTTTATATATGTGGTGTTATATTATGAATGTGTGCGCTCCCTGTGCTAGGTCCCTCTGTTGGTGGCAAGACCACTGGATTTCGATGCCAGTCGGTCGGCAAGTAAATGAATATGATGAATGAAAACACACAGGCATGTGCGTATAGACATGCGTTGTACTGCTGTACAGTAACGTGTCATTTGTTTGTTTTGGTTGTCCTATTTTAATAGTTTCGTGATTATGTGATGTGCTTTATCTGCATGATTCTCGCTGAAGTGGGCGGTTTGAGTGACGTTCGATTCGGGGGACGTTCTGGGGGCGGGGTTTGCTGACGCGCTGCAAGCTACTAGCCCCACAGTGGAAACGCGACATGATTTCGGCCTCAGTGCTCGACCTCTCAGGCGATTGGCCCGGCCTGGCCCGATATAAGCCCTGGCTCGCACTGGCCTGATAGTGGAAATGCGGCTAATGATGCATAGCCCTATGCCGTGCCCGTCGGCGTTGCTGATGCCACCTCTCAAAAAATGTAACTAAACGTCGCAATGACACATAGTGCAAGCTCTGTGATTAGTCGGCTTGGTAGCACAGACGAGTCCGGGCGGATGGAGCGATTGTTTACAAGTGTGGAGTCCCATGAAGAAGCTCCAGGATGGAAAGTTTTGTTTTATGTTTACCTCATGGTTGAAGTTGTTGCACGTCTGCCGGTTCCTGCCTCAAAATGAGCGAGTTTGAGCCACTTGTACATTAAGGAAGCGTTCAGGAAAAACAAAACACCAGCGAAGAAACTCGACACAGAGAAACATAAACACCTCACTGCCAACTAGTGTTTCGAAAGTATTATTGCAGAACAACAGAAACAGCGCGCCCAAGTATAAATGCACAGCTACGCGCGTTGTATGCACCGTGGGTCACGCCGATCACTTGACGCAGAAATATAATCAAGGCTTAATGTGAACGAAGGAATGAGGGAGATTGTTTCTAAAGCCATGACTTCATTAACAAAGGCATCGTCACTCCAAACACAGAAGCAGACTTTGATTGAAACTTTTTTTTTTTTCCCAGTGGATTAACTTGCATGGATTAATTATTCACCTAAAGTATAACAATAGCCGCTTTTCCACTATCGTGCTGAATCGTTCTTTAAACAGAACTGTTCCATTCCGTGCCAAACCGGGCCAGACAGCACGGATACGGTTTCATTTTCCACTGTCGTGCTGCGACAAAGCTCTTTAAAACATTACACAAAACGCATCAGTAGTTGCCTTGGTAACGCAATGTAAACGGCTCCCTTTGTTCAATTAAAGTTAAATAAGAGCCGAAACTATTTATTAATTTTTTTCATTAAAGCAAAAGCAACCATGTGACTAAACACTGTTATGCCGCTCTATCATATAGGGGTGCTAAATATAGGTACATGTGCACCCTTATTTATTCATATGTTGCGCAGCTCTGGCTAAATTTTATTTGGAGGGAAAATTACCAAAATGTAACGTGATGATTGAAAATAATTGGAGGGGAAATAAATAATATTTAAAATCTCTGAACATAACAGAAAAATAAACAACGATAAGACAACAATAATAATGCATTTGCATTATAGTGGCAGAAATATAATTTTGGACAGGCCTTGTCAAAGGTGAGCGGGCACTTTCACTAATAAAAGTACAGCACTTAAATTATTTCATTTTAAACAATTATTTAAATTACACTGCGTTTTTATATAAAAAGTTGATAATGATATAAAATATACTACATTTTGATGGTAAAATGAAACCAATTAAGCCATGGCTGTTATTTGTTTTACTATTCAAACATTAAATAACGAATGCAGCAAGTGAAAAAAACGAATATGAAAATATATCGCAGGATTTAAAGCATATAAAGCACTATTATATTTAGCAAAATGATGCTCTATTATCTTTTTATTTTGATCATTTTATTTTTATTATTATAATTATTTTTGTGTTCATAATTAACTAACAAGCTGTTGGCGAATTATTGCTAGACGTTTTAGAAAATATTTGCGTAGCTATATTAAAGATCACCACAAAAAAAAAAAAAAAAAAACACAGAAACATGTTACATGCCTCATAAATGTCATATAACTTATGTATAATTGAATCATATAATTGCCTATAGCTGAAATGATAAAAATTGCTCATTTTTTTTATAAAACATTTGTAAAAACGTATTGATATTTTTTAAGTAAAAGCAATACTGACATTTAAGAATCCATATTTATTTAATTCATTCATTCTTTTGACTTGTTTATTAGTGCATATGCTATAATATAAATCATACAACAGTACCTTGGACAGTTACAGTGCCGCTCCGTAAAGCTTTCAAGCAAAGTCTTTTGGACGGCCGACATTACAACACGAACATGCCGTCCTTCAGGTGGTCTCGCCGGTATTAACAAACTGTCCTGGCTTTGAATTTAAAAGTGCAATTATTTCCTCGTTGTTAAAAGAGTCTGCAAGTTCGTGTTCCATGGATATAGTGATGTTGTTGTGGAATTTGGACATCGACGATGCAAAGCGTGACTTTATTCGCTTTATTCGATGCGCAGCAGGAAAAAAAAGTCAGCAGCGCAAGTCGCTTGCATGTCTCTCCCGGATCAGAGAGAGTTTTGTGCTGTGAAATACAGCGCTGCGTGCAATAAACTCACATTCAGGCAAGCGATGTAGGTCTGTATTCAAGTCAATAAAATAATAACTTTAATGAATAAAATATCTTCGTAAGAATGTGATGAGTAATTCACTTCTCTTCCAGAGACTGCTCTATGGTTTTAAAATCCTTTTCAAATATCGTTTAGACCTGGATCATTATTTTATATTAAATGTACTGTAGTTTATTGAGGATGTCTGATGACTAGCGCGCTTCTGCTGAGCCAGCTGTGGTAGCTTAGCAACCGAGTCGCGACGTCAACACACAGAATCTGTCAGCACAGTTCAGCACGGTTGTCTAACCGTGCCGAAAATTCCGGGCCAAGAACGGTTTGTAATCGTGCCGCGCCGTTCCAGGCTCAGTGGAGAAACAACCGTAACCGTACCGAAGTGTTCTTAGAACGGTTTGGCACGATAGTGGAAAAGCAGCTAATGTGTGCTAGCAAAATAAATAGTGTAATCTTGGGTTTCACACAATGTTAAAAAGTTAACCTGTTCTGTTGATTTTCCTCTGCAGCAAAGCTGACGGCCAAGGAATTGTTGGAGAAGCTGGCGGACGGGGATCTGATAAAAGTGGTGAGCTGTATGGAGCATGCAGTGGCTGCTGTTCATCCTCGGACACGATATTCTCCGGGCTGGGATGCCAAGTTCTTCTGGCTGCCTCTGTCCTACATGCCAACCTTCATCTCAGATGCTTTACTCCTGAAAAAGGCTGTTCAACCAAAAGCTTCTATTCTGTGAGCCTAAGTGTTGTTTTAGGATGCACACTTGAAGAAAAAGTCTTTATTGCACATTTGTACAATATTGGGAATGAATAAAATACATTTTAAAGGTGCTATGGAACATTTCTTGGGAGTTTTCAATGTCAAACTCTAGATTTTATTTTAAAGAGTCCCTATTGTGCATTATAAAAGGTCACGTTTTGGTTTTGAGGGTCTCCAACAACAGGCTGATATGCATGCAAGGTCAAAAAAACGAAAATTATAAATTTGTCCCAAATTATGGAAGACATATGTGAGCCACAGTTGGTAAAAATGTGGCATAAGAGTAATCTGGGTCTAAATCTAAAGTGGCTCACACATGTATGTGCAAATGTGGCCAAATTATCTTAAGACATGTGGGCCACTTTTGGCAAACATTTGGCACAGTAAGCTCTGGCTATTGCACTTGTGAGCCTAATGTGGCCCAGAGAAAATATGGCAACTGTGACCCCAGTTGTTTTAAAACATATGTGAGCCACTTTTGGCAAATATTTGGCACAGTAAGCTATGGCTAATGTGCATTTGAGCCTATAGTGACTCAGAGAAGATATGGCAAATGTGGCCCAGTTATCCTAAAACATGTGGGCCACCTTTGGCAAATATTTGGCACAGTAAGCTCTGGCTAATGTGGCTGTGAGCCTAAAGCGACCCTGAAAAGATATGGCAAATGTGGCCCAGTTATCTTAAAGCATATGTGGACCACATAGACTAACGTCACCATTATGTAGAAAAATATTTGCTTTAGTTAGGCTCATAGCCCTGCACCTCTTTTTTTTTAATCTTTTTTTTTTTTTTAATTTGGGGGGGCCTAACTTTCAAGTTCTTAACTTTTAAGAACTTGAAAAGTGTAACAAACAAGCCAAGTAAAAAAATAAATAAAACAAAACTAAGTGAGGCACAACCTGTGATGAAATAAAATAATTCACTGATCTTAACCAATATATAGCCCATTATTAGAAGTAACGTGATAACATGCTCGCACATGCCACAGAATTATTAAGGTTTAAGCTAAAAAAAATTCTATGGTTCAACTTCTGCTCACAGAGACATCAATAATCAGCGTGTGAACCTCAACAACAGTGACAATTAATAAAATGAACAAAACTCACAAACACCACAAACAGGATACTAAAAGGGCCATGAAACCCCCTCGTTTCAGCAGGGTGTTTTCACACCTCTACTTTGGAAAAAGTCAGAAAAGTGGGCGTGTCCTGCTCTGTTTAGGGGGGAGTGTCGGAGGAAGAAAAGTGGGAGGGTGTGGGAGTGTCTATTTGGGCACGCGCTGAGTTTCAGAGTCAAAATACACACACACAGTAGAAAGTAATGGTGTTTAACCTACATGGACATCTGTAGTCGAATTATTTGCCAGATTATTAAATGGTGGACTTTAACTGCATTTTGGCTCTTTCATTCAGGGAATTCATTCATGTCCCTCGCGACAAACGAGATATTTGATTCGAGGAACTGCTCTAAGCGTGTATTTTTCATGCAATAATTGATACTGCACGGCGAATGAGAAAAAAAAAAACCTCAGCATTTCCCGGAAACTTAGATGCACACGGCAGGTAACGTCAGAAAGCAGTGTGTGTTATTCCGGTCAGTAAATGCGGTAAAAACCCTACACGAGATTAAAGTTTGGTTGTGGTGGTAACATGTTTACACTCGGTGCAATAGTTTGTTCGATACGAACAAACTGAATAAACAAAGAGCGCTGGTCGCTCACTTACCAAATCTGTAGAGACAGGACAATCACCAGCAACTAGAGCCACGTCTTTATTAAGAGGAGACTAAAGCGAATCTGGATCTCAGCGTTTGCAGATGAGAACAGCTCTCAGGTAAACAATGTTCCTCCTTAGACACGCAAGTTATTGTTGTCAAGCGTCGCGTACACTGTTAATTAACTTAACTGCAGCAAACTATTAAAGCAACACTTCACGCTTGTTTTGCCAACACAATGTGGCGTCTCTGCCGTCTAACTGTGACAGTAATGAATATTAATGAAGTTGCACAATAGAGCGCGCTGATTGGTTTGAACCAAGCCTTACTCATGCATTAATGCAGCACACTGTAAGACGTAATAAGACTCACTCTGGCACAGACGTCCAGTCTGCACGCTGGAATACAACGCTATTATGTCATGGCCGTGACGCAGCTTCAAAAATTCGTTTCAAACCGGAAGTACGAATTTGCTTGAAATAACGCAAAAACAACCAATTTACACTTTTAGTGAAATATAGGTGTCCTAATAGTGTTTTTAGCAGTGTGGGACACATATACGACTGTCAACAGCTCAAAAAATGTGTTTTGGTGTTTCGTGACCCTTTAAAGTGACTAAATCAACATTGTCAACATAAACAGCAGAATCAAAGCAAATAATGAAAACTGGAGCATCAATAAGCTATGGAATATATTCAATGTATTCATATGTTTGTACTTTGCCACACCCAGAAGATGCAGGCCAGATCTGGGCCAGAATAAAAGCAAATTGTGGCCCAGAATAGGGCCAGTTCTGGTTCATTTGGTTGAATTCTGGCTAATATGTGGTATTGCTTTGGCTTATTTGTGGCCCAGATCTGACAAACAGGAGCGGACCGCCCTAGAGCCATCATTCCATTCAGTATGTGGTCCAGATGTAAGTCTGGTGTGGGCCGGGTCTGGGCCAGAGTAAAAGCAAACCGTGGCTCAGAATAGGGTCAGTTCTGGTTCATTTGGTTGAATTCTGGCTGATATGTGATATTGCTATGGCTTAATCATGGCCCAGATCTGGCAAACAGGAGCGGACTGCCCAATTGCCATCATTCCATGGGGTATGTGGGCCGGATGTAAATGTCTGGTGTGGGCCGGATTTGAGCCACATGAATTTTGCTAGCTGGAATATTAATTTGTTCTCAAACATCTCCTTTGCGTGAGGCTAAACTACTGTGATTGGTCTAATGACCCAGTCTGTTGTGATTGATCGACTGGGTTCAGCACAAGACAGAGAAATGTCCACCATGGCTATGTAGTAGCAGAGAGTGTGTGTAAGCCCAATGCAGAAATGCAATAAAGCAATGCAGTTAAACACCAACATACCGTATTACTCTACTCTTAACCCTTACTCCAAGTAATAACAATGAAACAAATTCAGTATTAATCCACACAGTGGCAAAAGGTGAATTCTGGAAATTAACCTCCCTGCGCGTGAGGAACAGCTAATGGTGGCCATAGCAAAGGCAAACGGCAGAGTATCGTGAGTTCAGAAACGCATTTAAATCATTAAAGGAAGAAGCACAGGACACAGTTTTAATGTGGTTTTGGCCGCAGTGTGTGAATAGCCCCATACAGATTTAATCTGTGAGATACAGTACAAGGACTGACCTATAAAAGATATGTGACTACAAGTTGTGTATCTCAATTACAACCTACAACACACAATAAATACATATTTGCAAACTACACAAAACGAGGCAACATTTTTAAATCACACTTACATGTTATGATCCGGAGGAAGAAGGAACTGGTCCATATGAACTGTAACAGTTACTGACAAAGTCTCTAGGTGTGTCCCAAATCGCATACTTATGCACTATTCTACTCTATTTTGTAGTATAAAACGTTTAGGTAGTGCGTTTACACTGAAAACTCTAAAAATAATGAGTGCACTTTAATTACCTGGATGATGCACTAGTAAAATGAAGTGTGCAATGATGGACACTTCACGCACTCATTGACCGCAGGTTTGCTCACATAGTGAAAGAGGCGGAGCTATCGGGTGCATATGTTGGATAACTTTATTTATTTTGGATTGAGAAAGCAAAATTCTCCTACAAGAGTATTTATAGCGCCTCCCGATGGTGAATGCGGTTATACTCATGGCAGGTTTTGTTTGGTAGTTTGGTCATGATTTATTTCACTAATTTGGCAACAGTCACATGTCATCAGGGAAACAGGTTTGAATTTTCGCTTAGAAAAAAAACATTAGTGCTCCATTTGGGACAACACTATATACATGTACCATGCTGTTGAGTGTGTAAGTGCATAAGTACAAAGTGCATAAGTGCATAGTATACAGCACCAAGCTTGTTCCTGGAGGTCTGGTGTCCTTAAGATTTTAGCTCCAACCCTAATCAAACACACCTGAACAAGCTAATCAAGGTCTTACTGGGTATACTCGAAACACCCTGGCAGGTGTGTTGAGGCAAGTTGAAGCTCACACCTCCAGGTATACAGAGTGCCATTTGGAACGGAGCTTCTGTCAAAGTCTGATAAAGTCCCAAACATAATAGTATCTGCTGCTCCTTCCTTTAATAGCAACAGCCGGTGAATCCTGCGCTGCAATGTAGGTTATTGTATCAATCATCAGAAAAACGTCAGGAACAAACACAGCACTAGGTTGTGAAAAAAAAAAATTAATGAATGAAATTGGCCGTAGTGTGTGAGTGCCAGAGGGTGTTTCCCAGTGTTGGGCTGCAGCTGGAAGGGCATCCGCTGGAAAAAAACATGCTGGGTAGGTAGGTGGTTCATTCTGCTGTGGCGACCCCTGATAAATAAAGGGACTAGGCTGAAGGAAAATGAATGAATGAATGAATGAATGAAGTGATATTGAATAATAGTAATATTCATTTTTGTCATGACTGTGTATGTCCACCAGATGCCACTGTAGTTCGCCAGCAACCCCCAGCGGACTACAGTGGCTTTAGAACTACATTTCCATACATTCTTTCGCACACACACCCGGTCTCTCATCTACACTGATTTACAACCACAGCTGTCTCCGTTCTCCGTGATTACCTGGACTATATATTCAGTCATTCATCCTCTGTTTGTCAGTCGGTCGTTGTCTTCCTTGTGGTATGTGTTTGAATCCAGTCTTGTATCTTGTCATCCTGTATCCAGTTTAGTATCTTATTGTAGTTGTCAAAGTCTAGTTTTAGTTTAGTCTGTTTGAGTTCCTGGTTTTGTTTGTTTTGTTATTTTGTACTTTGGATTTTTGTATTTTTTGTCACTGTTACTGCACTATTCTATATTAAATCTGCACTTGGATCCACACCCTTTTTGTTCCCGTTTTTGTTCCTGTTCTTGATCACTAACGTGACAGAACGACCGACTCACAAATGGATCCAGCAGATGACGTGATAGTGCGCATTAAACAATGTAACCGCTCAATTGAGCGTTACGTTAAGGAGTTTTTGGAGCTAGCCCCAAAGAGCTCTCACAGTGACCTTCTACTGATGATGTTCTTTCGGGGAGGACTTTTGGAACCAGTCCGTTCTCAGATGCCACCTTATGAGGAGGACTGGAACCTTTATCGGTTCATCGAAGCATCTTTATTGATCTCTGGCTCCCCTCTCTCTGTTGCCCTGAAAGAGGAGAACCCTCAGGAGGGAGGCCTGAGTGGAGGGCAACAGAGAGGGATATTTTCAGGGCCAGCTGATTTGTCCAAGGGAAGGAGGAGAGAGGCTGGACTGGAGTTGCGGACTTATCCGCGTCGGCCTGTCCGGAGACCACCCTTCTCAGAGCCTCTGGAGAGTCTTCTGGATCTGTGTGAAACCCCAGTGTCTGCTCCAGTCCCACAATGCCCACCAGTGTCGGTTCCAGCTCCAGAGCAAGCTCCCTCTCCTGACGACACTGCTTTTCCTCTTTCTCAAACCACCAGACGGAGGAGGCGTAGGAACAGGACTGCTCATGCCCCAGAGCGCCCGCCAGTGTCGGCTCCAGAGCGCCCGCCAGTGTCGGCTCCAGAGCGCCCGCCAGTGTCGGCTCCAGAGCGCCCGCCAGTGTCGGCTCCAGAGCGCCCGCCAGTGTCGGCTCCAGAGCGCCCGCCAGTGTCGGCTCCAGAGCGCCCGCCAGTGTCGGCTCCAGAGCGCCCGCCAGTGTCGGCTCCAGAGCGCCCGCCAGTGTCGGCTCCAGAGCGCCCGCCAGTGTCGGCTCCAGAGCGCCCGCCAGTGTCGGCTCCAGAGCGCCCGCCAGTGTCGGCTCCAGAGCGCCCGCCAGTGTCGGCTCCAGAGCGCCCGCCAGTGTCGGCTCCAGAGCGCCCGCCAGTGTCGGCTCCAGAGCGCCCGCCAGTGTCGGCTCCAGAGCGCCCGCCAGTGTCGGCTCCAGAGCGCCCGCCAGTGTCGGCTCCAGAGCGCCCGCCAGTGTCGGCTCCAGAGCGCCCGCCAGTGTCGGCTCCAGAGCGCCCGCCAGTGTCGGCTCCAGAGCGCCCGCCAGTGTCGGCTCCAGAGCGCCCGCCAGTGTCGGCTCCAGAGCGCCCGCCAGTGTCGGCTCCAGAGCGCCCGCCAGTGTCGGCTCCAGAGCGCCCGCCAGTGTCGGCTCCAGAGCGCCCGCCAGTGTCGGCTCCAGAGCGCCCGCCAGTGTCGGCTCCAGAGCGCCCGCCAGTGTCGGCTCCAGAGCGCCCGCCAGTGTCGGCTCCAGAGCGCCCGCCAGTGTCGGCTCCAGAGCGCCCGCCAGTGTCGGCTCCAGAGCGCCCGCCAGTGTCGGCTCCAGCCCCAGAGCGCAGTACAATGCCAGTTCCAGTCTGGCTTCTGGCCTTGCCGGCGCCACCCAGGCTCCTCGCCCTGCCGGCGCCACCCAGGCTCCTCGCCCTGCCGGCGCCACCCAGGCTCCTCGCCCTGCCGGCGCCTCCCAGGCTCCTCGCCCTGCCGGCGCCTCCCAGACTCCTCGGCCTGCCGGCGCCTCCCAGACTCCTCGCCCTGCCGGCACCACCCAGACGTCTTTCCCTGCCGGCTTCAGTCCGGCTCTTTGCTCTGCCGACCTCGCTCAGGCTCCTTGCTTTGCCAGCTCCAGTCCAGCCTGCTCCAGTCCAGCCTGCTCCAGTCCCGCTGCCTTCAGTCCCGCCGGCTCCAGTCCAGCTGCCTCCAGTCCCGCCGGCTCCAGTCCAGCTGCCTCCAGTCCCGCCGGCTCCTGTCCAGCTGCCTCCAGTCCCGCCGGCTCCTGTCCAGCTGCCTCCAGTCCCGCCGGCTCCTGTCCAGTTGCCTCTCCAGCTGGCTCTTCTGGGGCTCCCTGCCTCGCCGGCTCCTGTCCAGTTGCCTCTCCAGCTGGCTCTCCTGGGGCCCCCTGCCTTGTGTCTCCTGCTGCATCATCCATGGGTTACCCCTCCCGCCCCTCCCTGGTGGTCCTTCCCACGGTGTGGGACGGATTTCCCGGCTGCACCCTGGCTTCCTGCCGGGGCGCCTGAACCACGGACCTCCCTGATCTGGCCCTCCCATCCCTCCCCTTGCTCCTCCTCTGCTTCGCCCCCCCCCCAGGACTATTTTAGGAGCGTCTGGAATCCGCTCCTTAAGAGGGGGGTAATGTCATGACTGTGTATGTCCACCAGATGCCACTGTAGTTCGCCAGCAACCCCCAGCGGACTACAGTGGCTTTAGAACTACATTTCCATACATTCTTTCGCACACACACCCGGTCTCTCATCTACACTGATTTACAACCACAGCTGTCTCCGTTCTCCGTGATTACCTGGACTATATATTCAGTCATTCATCCTCTGTTTGTCAGTCGGTCGTTGTCTTCCTTGTGGTATGTGTTTGAATCCAGTCTTGTATCTTGTCATCCTGTATCAAGTTTAGTATCTTATTGTAGTTGTCAAAGTCTAGTTTTAGTTTAGTCTGTTTGAGTTCCTGGTTTTGTTTGTTTTGTTATTTTGTACTTTGGATTTTTGTATTTTTTGTCACTGTTACTGCACTATTCTATATTAAATCTGCACTTGGATCCACACCCTTTTTGTTCCCGTTTTTGTTCCTGTTCTTGATCACTAACGTGACACATTTTATTTTCAGCTTAGTCCATTATTAATCAGAGGTCGCCACCGCGGAATGAACCGCCAACTAATCCAGCATATTTTTTACGCAGCAGATGTCCTTCCAGCTGCAACCCAGTGGGAAACACCCATACACACTCATTCACACAAATATAATATAGCCAATTTAGTTTATTCAATTCACCTATAGCACATGTCTTTGGACTGTGGGGGAAAGCGGAGCACCCGAAGGAAACCCACATCAACACAGGGAGAACATGCAAACTCCACACAGAAATGCCAGCTGACCCATCCGGGACTCGAAGCAGCAACCTTCTCCCTTTGAGGTGATTGTGCTTACCACTGCACCACCATGCTGCCTGAACCACCAACTTATCCAGCATATTTTTTAGGCAGCGGATGCCCTTCCAGCTGCAACCAATGACTGGGAAACACCATACACACTCTCATTTACACACAAACACTACAGACAGTTTATCTTACCCAATCTTACCCCTTTATTTATCAGAGGTCTCCACAGCGCAATGAACCGCCAACTATTCCAGCATTGCTTTTACACAGCGGATGCCCTTTCTGTCACAACCCAGCACAAGGGAATAAAAAATATCATACATTTTCAAAATAAATTGATATTTACTTGTTGGAAAATTCATCATTGGTAAATGATTGCATTTTATGAATCATACAGTACTTGATTTCGGGGTATAAAGGTTTATTTTTGCTGAGCCCATTGAGAGAAGTTTTTCTTGTTTTAAGCAAAAAGCTTACTTTGTTTTGACCAAGATAATCTAATTTTCAAGTCAAGTAAATACTCCATTAGACAGATTTATACTAGACAAAAACACAGCAGAACAACACCATTACAGCTACAGTAAATCACGACAGTCTAAAGGTTTGTCAGCTGAAGGCCAACAATAAACAGAGTTTATTACACAAGTGCAGTGACGTTTATGAAGGGCTCTTTGACCCCGAGATCAACCTGCGGCCCCTGAGCTCTGCATTCGAGATTGCAGAGCTGAAGATCTGCAGTGGAGGAGCTCAACCCTGCACCAGACATGGTAGGACATTCAGTGCTGGATATATCATCTTTGTCTTTCTTTTATCAAATGCATAGAACAGGACGGATATTAATATGTCCAACTAAATTCATATGTATTTCTATAGCACTTTGTGTCAGTTCTAGTAAATTGATCAGTCCAGTTTTCAAAGTTGAAGTTCAGTTCAAGTGTGGTTTAATTTTCCCTGCTGAAAGTCCAAACACTGAATAGCAAATCCGTCGATGCACAGCTCCAGTGTTAATGAATATATGTCTGTTTTTTTTAAATGTATGATAGTAGTTTTGTGTGCAGTACTTCATTGACTGGTCTGAGGGAGCACCCAGTAGTAGTGTGGACGCCCCCTAGTGATTATGGGAATGATTTGTTTACAATCACGTTTAATTTAGCACGATTTAGTTTCTGTATACAGCGTGCATTTATAACTCCAAAAGTCATTGCTGGGACAGTCTCTGTACAGTATTTCTGGTGTAAATGCAAGATTAAAATGAATGCCGTTGCAATAAATTATACAAGTAAAGTTTATACAGCCTTTAGCTAGCCACAATGCTGAACAAGTGAATGATGGGGTGAGGTAAATAAAACAAACTGCGAGACACCGATACAAAAATACAACAATTAAAAAGTTTGAACATAAAGATAGGCTTTCAGTATTGTTTTTAAAGATGACCAGAAACTATTCTGAGGGGAACAACTGGAAAATTCCAATCACTCTTGCTTTTTAAACGAGACTGAGAGATAGTAAACAAAGCCCTTAAGAGGGAGTCAGAAGATCTGCAAGATATAACGAGGCTTGACCATTAAGAGCTTTAAAAACAAAGAATAATCTTTTGAATTGAATTTTAAAATGAACAGGAAGCCAATGAAGAGAGGCTAAAATGAAATTCAATAACAAACATACAAAATCCGATCTTACACACACACACAAAGACAATAACTATGATAATATCAAGAAAGTTTCAGACTGTTGTTCATGTCTTAATGTAAGTAAAACTGTGGGAATGCTTTTTTTCCAGTTAAGAAAAAAATGAGGAGCATACAGATATTTTAGTTAATGGAGAAGTAATATAGGTGGCGAGGCAGTGGCGCAGTAGGTAGTGATGTCGCCTCACAGCAAGAAGGTAGCTGGTTCGAACCTCGGCTCAGTTGGCGTTTCTGTGTGGAGTTTGCGTGTTCTCCCTGCCTTCGCGTGGGTTTCCTCCGGGTGGTCTGGTTTCCCCCACAGTCCAAAGACATGCAGTACAGGTAAATTGGGTAGGCTAAATTGTAGCAGCCCTTCAGCTTTCAAAGAATAGGCAGAGAGTTTTTGACGGGTGCATTTAAAAAGGTTTACTTGGATGCAATAAAGTTCATCACATAAATCATCGTCTCAGTTCTTTGTTGTATACACAGAAGCATCAAAAGACCAAAGGCACCAAAAGCACCAAAGCACCGTAAAACTAGAGAAAACAAACAAACAACATAGAAAAATAAACAACAAACATTTACAAAACATCTAACATTTTCCAAATAAATCAAACAATAAACAAAACATACCTCGCTCTGCTTGCCGAAGGGACACTAAAAGCTCAAGGCATTCTTCCGAGCTGTACCTGTTAGCTCATGAACAAACGTGAATTGCTCTTACTCTGCTTTGTCTCACTTAAATCCTATTAGTCTAGAGCGCCCTCCTGTGGTGACTCCAATTAGGGCAAGCAAAGCGAGTACATTAAATCATGGGCAGTTACACTCCCACCAAATCATGGTATGAATCAAACAAACAAAACAAATATCATACATGATTTTAACTTCAAATTTAACTCACAAAATAAATCCACATACAAAATTAACATTATTTGTCTGATGCAAGAAAGTTGCAACTAATCACTCTCAACTATAACAACCAATTTTTGGATTGGTCGCTCAATAACTGAATGTGAAGAACGGTGCCCCAACCCCGTTTTCTGTTTTTGTTCTCCTGTTTGAACTTTAACGCGTCTAACAAGGCCATCGTTACCTGGAAAAACCTCAACAACCCTACCTAACTGCCATTTGTTTCTAGGAAGCATGTCATCTTTAATGATTACAATGTCATTTACTTTAAGATTACGTCGAGGTACGTGCCACTTCTGTCTTGTGGATATATTCAGGAGATATTCCCTTTTCCAACGACTCCAAAACTGTTCAATCAAGTACTGAACCCTGCGCCACCTTTTTGTAGCATACACGTCTTCCTTTAGAAACTTCCCTGGGGGAGGAAGAGCAGTCTCGGATTTCATTAAAACAAGATGATTAGGAGTTAAAGGTTCTAGTGATTTTGGGTCGTTTATTCCATCCACAGTTAATGGTCGACTATTAACAATAGCCATCGCTTCATAAAACAATGTTCTTAGAGAAGAGTCATCCAGTCTACCAGGGCACAAAGAAAGAGTAGAATTCAGCACATTACGCACAGTCCTAATTTGGCGTTCCCAGACACCTCCTGAGTGACTAGCTGAGGCAGCATTAAAGATAAACTCACACTGATTTTCCGCAAGATATCTCTTCAGTGTTTTGACATCGCATTCCTTAAGAGCCTGTTTGAATTCATTTCTAGCTCCTACAAAGTTTGTACCACAGTCGCAATAAAGTTGACGAACAGCTCCTCGCAGACTTATGAAACATCTCAAGGCATTAATGAACATGTCTGTTGATAGGTCTTCAAGCATTTCAATGTGGACTGCTCGTGATGAAAGGCAAGTGAAAAGAAGGCCGTACCTTTTGTACTCCTTTCGTCCCTTTTTTATAATAAATGGACCAAAACAATCCATACCCGTGTAGCAGAACGGGGAAGAGGCTTCAGTACGTTCTTTTGGAAGTTCTGCCATTTGTTGTTCCTCCACTGGTCGCCTGAGTTTCCGACATTGAACGCAATTGTAGATTAACTTAGCAACCGACTTACTGCCACCAATAATCCAAAATCCATGTGTCCTGAGTTCCATAAGCGTTTGGGACCTTCCTTGATGGCAAATTTTGCTGTGATAGTGTTTTAGAATAAGGTTGGTAATGTGGCTCTCTTTGGGCAAAATTAATGGATGTTTAACCTCTTCGCTAAGAGATGATCCTTTCAACCTTCCTCCAACACGAAGACCATTTTTCAAGATGGGATCCAGGTGGAAAAGTGAACTGGACTTCTGAAGAGCCTTACCTCCTTGGATTGTTTGGATTTCTTGGGAGAAGGCTCGTTCTTGAATAAGCTTAATCACAGCCTGTAATGCACACTTGCGTTCTTCAACGGTGACAATATCCTTAAGACATTTCTTCCTTAATGCTAGCCTTTTTATTCGAGCAACAACATTGATTAGAGTTCTCAGGGAAGAGAAGTGGCCAAATCGATCAAGGAAGTTAGCAGTATCACTACTTTTAGTCAGCCGTACCTGTACAAGTTTGACTTCAGGATCTCCTACTAGTAATTTAGTTGAAGTGTTTGGAGCTGGACACACTTCTTGGTCCCATAAAAATGTAGGTCCAGTCATCCAGTTAGTAGATCTCAACTCTGAAATGAGTAAACCTCTAGAGGCATGGTCAGCAGGATTTT
The DNA here is from genome assembly GCF_052040795.2 of Danio rerio. Taxonomy (NCBI): domain Eukaryota; kingdom Metazoa; phylum Chordata; class Actinopteri; order Cypriniformes; family Danionidae; genus Danio; species Danio rerio. The sequence goes on along the minus strand of NC_141029.1, from coordinate 50,665,879 downwards.
GAGAGGTGTTGACATGATACCACTGGCTTGTATTTGTAATTTCCTTGATCAATTGAACACGATTAGCGACAAACACGTGAAACCTTCTTGCTTCATTGTTGAGATATGCAAGAACAACTTGAGAATCAGACCAAAAGAACTCTTGATCGATCATCATTTGCAGTTCAGCTTTTAGCAAAACACTCAGTCTAGCAGAAACCACCGCAGCAGCCAATTCCAGTCTTGGAATACTCTTGATTTTTATAGGTGCCACTCGAGCCTTGGCCATTACTAGGCAACAATGCACTTCATTTTTGTCACTCTTGACTCTTAAGTAGGAACATGCACCATAACCAAGGTTGCTTGCATCTGAGAAATGATGCAACTCTGTCAACACAATCTTACTAAAGGACGAAGGATAGTAACATCTTGGAACAGTAAAATCTTTCAAGTCCTGGAGACTATTTTTCCACTCCTCCCACCGTGGAATTAAGTCATCAGGGAGAGAATCGTCCCATTCCATATTTCTCTGACAGAGCTCCTGCAAAATGCACTTTCCCTTCAAAAGGAAAGGAGCAACAAATCCAATGGGATCGTATAAGGAAGATACAATTGACAAGATACCTCGACGTGTTGCAGGCTGATCTTTAAGTTGAGTGTTGAAACTGAATGTGTCATCCTTTGTAGACCACTGTATGCCAAGAACATGCCCAGATGATTCAGAAGTCAAATTTAGTGGCTTAGAAGAAACCGCCCACTCTGACGAATCCACACAGCGCAAGACTTCTTTCTCATTTGAGTTAAACTTATGGAGACGTAACCCTCCAAGCTTGCACAGGGTTTTAGCTTCTGCAATCAAATCTTTAGCTTCCTGTATAGATGGAACTGAAATTAAGCCATCATCCACATAAAAGTTATTATTCACAAATGAAGAGGCTTCAGAATACTCAGATTTGTACTTCTCTGCGAGATACTTCAGGCCAAAGTTCGCACACCCAGGAGATGAAGCTGCACCAAAAAGATGCACAGTCATTCTATATTCAATGGGCTCTTCTTTCAAATCCCCATTCTTCCACCATAGGAATCTTAAATAATCTCTCTCTTCAGGGGGGACATGAAATTGATGAAACATCTTTTCGATGTCACATGTCACAGCAACGGCTTCCTTCCTGAATCTACAAAGTACTCCCACCAGAGAATTAATCAAATCTGGACCAGTAAGAAGAGTATCGTTAAGAGATATGCCACAGAATTTTGATGAGCAATCAAATACTACTCTTAACTTGTCTGGCTTGTGAGGGTGGTAAACTCCATGATGTGGTATATACCAAGCTGTTTCTTTATCAGGTATTACTGGAGCAATCTCTGCATCTCCCTTGTTGAGCATTTCTTCCATAAAAATCTTGTAATTCTCATGGTACTGTTGATTTGACCTTAACTTCTTACCTAAATGCTGCAGACGTAATAAAGCCAGCCTCTTGTTGTTAGGGAGTGAAGGTGGATTGCTGCTCTTGAAAGGAAGAGGTAACTGAAAATGTCCATCTTCTTTATGCTTGATGTTATCACTGAGATAACGAATAAAGCGGACATCTTCCTGTGACACATATTTGTCTTCATAACTTTTCTCATTAAAGTCACACTCCAAAACTTTCAAGACATCATTAGCTGTTGGAACTCTCATTTCTTTCACAGACACTCGATGAACAAAACTTTGACTTCCTTGTCTGTCCAAGTGGGGATTACAAAGACCGATAATGCTCCAGCCCAGAGCAGTTTTCTGTGCAAAAGGCTCATTTTCCTTACCAATTATGACCTCTAGGGGAGCCAACGCTGAAGGGCAGTCATATCCAATCAATAGTCCTATATCACAACTCTGAAGTGGTGGCATTTCATTGGCTATGTGCTTAAGATGAGACCAGCATAATGCAGTTTTCTTCGTTGGAATGTGAGCTTTATCCACAGGAATGAAATCACACGTATACACTTGAGGTATTTGGATACATTTCCCACCTTGAAGTCCTCGGATTCGCAGACCACTAACCTTGTTACTTGAAGTAATCGTGTCTGTAGTTGTCATAGTACTGAGTTTCAGCTTCACCGCTTGACTGCTCACTTGCAGCTCATCAATAAAATCCTTCAAAATAAAGCTTGTGTCACTTTGTGTATCGAGTAAGGCATAGGTAAGGATCTCATTTTGTGGCTCTTCTACTGTGGAGATAAACACTGGAACAATACTAGAAGTAGCAGAGACATGTTGTGTTACTGCATAAGACATTGCCCTTTGGCCCTCTTGACTTGTATATGCTTCTGATGTAATATCTGCTTGGGATACCTCTGAATGTTTGCGTTTATCTTCGTGCAGACAAGTTGGATGACGCAGTCCACATGTTCCACAAATATGCCGTCTCCTACAGTCCCTAAAAATATGCCCTCTTCTCAAGCATCCAAAACACATGTGATTTTCACGAATGAAAGATCTTTTATCATCCATGGGCTTCTCTGCAAAGATAGGACATTTGACGATACTATGCATTTCACTCTTACACACAGAACATGGTGATGTTACCTTGAATTCTGGTCTTGAATCTTTTACTTGAGCCTTAATATTGAAAGCTTTTGCTCTTTTCAGATACTTTTCATCTGGAACCTTTGAACTGACTAGCAGTGGAGAAGTGAAAGGGTTGCAAGCTATCTTTGATTCCTTCTTCAAGAATTCAGCAAATTGCTTAAAACTTGGATAGTCTCCTGTCATATCCAACTCTTCAACAACAATTCTGTTCCATTTACGGACAATCCATTCTGGTAACTTCTTAAGCAACTTGTAATTTTCCTCGCAATCATTCAAGATGGACAAACCTTTGACTTGTGGAATAGCTTCAACACAACCTTGCAAGAAATCACTGAACTCTCTCAAGGAAAATGGATCGTTTACTCCCACCTTGGGCCATTTCATGAGTCTCTCTCGAAAAGCACGCTGAATAATGAATGGGTTTCCATACCTCTCCTCCAAGACTCTCCAAGCACCCTGATATGTATCATCTGAGTTCTTATAAAAGAATCCTTCTACGGCCTTACGAGCTTCTCCTGCAAGATAGGTTTTTAAATAGAACATTTTCTCACTTGCTGGGATGGATTTACAATCAATGAGTGCTGTGAAGGACATTTTCCATTCAATAAACTTCAGAGGATCACCATTAAAAGTGGTTGGTTCTGGAACAGGTAAACGACTTATACTTAAGGAGTTCACTAATGCTTGAGCTAAATTCTCAGTCTCTTTAGTTTTACTTTCTTCTTGAAATGTTTGTGAAGGTACTGGATTTATCACAGGATTACGTTGAGGTTTGTTAGAAGCTTTTCTTCGTTCAGGATAAATGACATTTCCGGTCTCGTCGTCTTCCAAACTGCTCTCTTCAAGACAACTTTCTGCATTGTTATAAGCTTTCACTCGAGCTGCAGCTACGTTGACATCTTTTTCCGCTTGTAACAATTGCAATTTTGCTTTTTCTTCTTCTAACTTGGAGCGAATTTCAATTTCTTTCTGTTTAATATCCGCTAACATTCTTGCTTCTTCCAGCTTCCAGTCATTCTGCAGTTTAACTAGTCGAGCTTGCTGATTGGAAATTTCTTGAATGGCCCTTTTCTGCTCTACTTTAGCCGCAAGTTCTGCCTCTGCATCAGCTCGTTTACTTGAAGCTTCAGAGGAAGTTTCTGAGACAGCTGACAAACTTTCTACAGTCTGTGACGATACTGAGATAATGGTCTCTGTATTGGTACAACCAAATATAGACTCATACTCCTCTTTGTTCAATATCTGCCTAACTCTCTCTTTAACTACTTCCCTTTTTTGAATGACATCAACAGTTTCTATTCGTTTGCTCACCAAATCACAAATTTCTGTACTCAATATGGAACAAACATCTACTCTTCTTACAATCTCTGGAGTAGCAGTTTGATTACGCAGAAATGGGGCATAATGTTGGTTGACAACATCCTGACTAGTTTGAATGTCTTTCAAAATTTGCTCAAGCTCTTCACATGTGCATAAGGCTTTTAATTTACATCTAATTTCTTTAGCTGTCTGCTTCCAGGAAGTATAAGCTTTATTAAAGGCTTTCTCGTGCTTTTTTGTCTCTTGTTTTTGCATTTCTAAACCCTTTTCTGTGGGATTTCTTTTTCGAGAGCTTGATCTTGATCTAACCTGTTGCATTTCTGTTGTACTATTCAGATCTTTATCAAGAACTGACCTTTGACTTGCTTGTGCCGCCATTTGCTCCGCTGTGTCGTCCATTTTGTCTGTCTACAACTTAAATCAGCAACCTGCTTACATCAGACAAATTTAAACACCTAAAATATTATAGCAAAGGTAATAAGTCAAAATCACATGTGCAACAACAGTATAAACTCTTAAGACTTTAAGCACTTTAAAATTGCAAACATTTGTCTAATACATGCATCATGAATATAAGCCCAACATTACACAAACACCTTGAAACATGAGCACTTAAATCATTAGTCACTCCTCATTCTCAAACTTCAATTACTGCATACAAATTCAACAAAGCATACAAATATAAATCCTTTTTTTTTCTTTAAAAATTGCAATTATCCCAAAAGTAATAAATAGATAAATATTTTTCCTTTTCTTGTACCTCTGAGTCCACAACGTTTGTTTGCAGTCACCTTTCAGTCTTTCATGAAGAGTTTTCCCAGTTAACCGTGTAAAGTCGCCGTCCTAGTGTAGATTCAGTCTGTTGTATATACCATGCAGTGCCACAGACGAGATGAAGGCTTGTAACATGACACTCATGTGATGAATCACCAACGTGATGCAAACGCCATGTGTAGCAGCGAGTTTTACTGTAGCAGCCCTTCAGCTTTCAAAGAATAGGCAGAGAGTTTTTGACGGGTGCATTTAAAAAGGTTTACTTGGATGCAATAAAGTTCATCACATAAATCATCGTCTCAGTTCTTTGTTGTATACACAGAAGCATCAAAAGACCAAAGGCACCAAAAGCACCAAAGCACCGTAAAACTAGAGAAAACAAACAAACAACATAGAAAAATAAACAACAAACATTTACAAAACATCTAACATTTTCCAAATAAATCAAACAATAAACAAAACATACCTCGCTCTGCTTGCCGAAGGGACACTAAAAGCTCAAGGCATTCTTCCGAGCTGTACCTGTTAGCTCATGAACAAACGTGAATTGCTCTTACTCTGCTTTGTCTCACTTAAATCCTATTAGTCTAGAGCGCCCTCCTGTGGTGACTCCAATTAGGGCAAGCAAAGCGAGTACATTAAATCATGGGCAGTTACATAAATTGTGTGTGAATGTGTGTGTGGATGTTTCCCAGATATGGGTTGCGGCTGGAAGGACATCTGCTGCGTAAAAACTTGCTGGATAAGTTGGCGGTTCATTCCACTGTGGCGACCCTGGATTAATAAAGGGACTAAGCCGACAAGAAAATGAATGAATGAGAAGTAATATAGTTGATCATTTTAAATATTTATGTATAATAATTGACTCCAATTTAAATTTTAAAAAACAGAAGGTTTCCAAAAGTGCTAGAGCAAGCCTGAAGATTTGTAGAAACATCAGACATCAGTTACCTATGGCGGCTGCTAAACTTTTTATGAATACAATGATTTTCCCTCACTTATCACTTATCTTGTGCTACAAGCTGGTCCCACACGAACATTACAACATTAAAACTATTGTATATTATGTATAAACAAACAAAAAAATTTAGCTAAAAAGCCAAGGAGCTATCATCACCGTACCTGTATTGCACAACATAACTTACTAACATTCAACAGTTTCTTATTTTTTCTTATTTTCTTATTTTTGCTGATGTGTGTTTAATGTATAAAATGTTTAATGATCTTGCACCACACCCCTAAATAATGTGTGATTGTCTGCATGGGCTTTAAGCCTCCTAGTTACAGCAACCGACTCCCATGCGGAAGGTCGCTGGTTCGATCCCAGCTCAGAGCGGGCTGGGTGGTGTAGGACCGGTGGGGGTTACAATAACAAAGTATCTGTAAGAGGGGCCTAGTTCACCAGCATGGACCATTATAGGGATGAAGAGGGATGGAGGAGGAGGGATGGTAAAGAAACAGTGGGATGAAGGGGAATGGGAATAAGAGAATAACAAACGAGTAGCTAGATTTATTAAGCATTCTACGATGATGCCCAGAGACTCAGAATGGGGGTACAGTCTCCGTAATATATTGGTGATTATGAAACCCACAAATTCAACCTAGGGAGGAGAGAGTTCTATAGATTGATAATGAGAAACAAGCAAATAGAAGGTGGGCCAGTGGGTGGGTTTGAGAGAACTAGACGTACAGTGCTAGAGGGCTGATCTACCTTAAATTAGTTTAGGGCAGGGGTCACCAAACTTGTTCCTGGAGGGCCGGTGTCCTGCAGATTTTAGCTCCAACCCTAACCAAACACAACTGAACAAGCTAATCAAGGTCTTACTAGGTATACTTGAAACACCCAGGCAGGTGTGTTAAGGCAAGTTGGAGCTAAACCCTGGAGGGACACCGACCGAGATTGGTGACCCCTGGTTTAGGGAGTAGGTGATTGGATGAGATGGCAAATTGGGGCGTGGTCCTGCTCCTGAACCTCTGTTAACATCAACTCTATTTATAGTGCCTTACGTCATCCAAATGCAAGTAAGCAAATGGTCAGATTACCAAACATTCTTTGTGTATCTTCAGTGGATTACCTTGCACATATTAATTGTTCACCTAAAAAATAACAACGTGAGCTAGCAGAATAAACATTTTAAATTATAATTTCACACAGACTTTAAACTGAAGTTTTTTTATTGCACAATCAATGCTAATAAAAACCACTCTTTATTGTCTGCCAGTGAAAATCCTATGTGTTAGCATGTATATTGAGCCCATGTTCCTCCATGACCGCAGGTGTTCTGCTGTGCTGATCTGCTGTGCTCCTGCTGGTGTTCACTAGCCGTTATTGCCCTCATCGCTGCTGTCTGGTTCTTCAGAGACTCCCGTCAAATCTCCGGCATCCATGAGAAACATGTCCTGATAACGGGATGCGACAGCGGCTTTGGAAACCTTGTGGCACGGCAGCTCGACCGGCAGGGTTTTCTCGTAATCGCTGCTTGTCTTACCGAAACCGGAGCCTCCAAACTGCGTGCCACCGCTTCGCCCAGACTGAAAACGCTCCAGCTCAATGTCACCGACAGCACGAGCATCGATCGCGCATTGGAGTACGTGCGCAGAGAGACTGGCGGGAAAGGTGAGTGCCACTTGGGTGAGTGAGAGGTGTCTACAAAGCATTAAGTGGGCGTTTCTGAGTCGGTGGGGGTTTTCAGATGTGTGATTGTCTCAAAGAAAAAATCATAAGAAAAAAACAGGATTCTAGCACTACTTGTGATAAACATTTTAAATATTGAATATACCAACGTGTTTGGCTTCAAAGCCTTCCTTTGAGTATAAGACAAAGACATTTGAAGGGTTGTGAAACCCTCCTCTTTTAGTTTAAGTCTACCTCAGAATTTTTTCAAAAAATGCTTAATGATGGGGGTGGAGCTCTGCAAGCAGAGGGAGGAGTGGGTGTGGCCGACAGAGCAGGCGGGAAGCAGAGGGAAGCAGACAACTGGCTCACAAAATGAGAGACAAACTGTGAGGAGAAGCGTGATTTTATAGTTACAAAGTTACAATGCAAAGAAATAAATCCCTAATAGATGTTATTCGTAATTTCATATACACATAACCACAATTTATCATTATAAAGATAATCATGTTAAATGAGGAGGGCTTCTCTCCTCCTCAATTCCCGGGTCTGAATGCAGACACAGTGGATAGCAGTGCAGCAGGTCTCTTGCCTTGTCTATTTCAATAATGTGCAAACCCAGCAGCAAGGATATAGGCGATGTGTCTGAATGGTAATGAACTCAGCTGACAAAAGTCCACCATACTCCAATTCTCGTACAGCTCTCCCGACAAAAATGCTTGCTGCAAACCAACAGCTTTACTGCATCGGCCCAACAGCAATGTGATAGAAACATGCAACAAACCTCGTGGGTCATGGAAACAAATACATATGACCAGTGTCATACAGTACGTGGAAGTGGTCTCACCCAGTCATTGGCTGACAAAAATCTCAAAATTATTCAGTTTTCAGCTAACAAAAGCTCTTCGTGTTTCCGGGATTGCGGACAAATTTTATTGGCTGACACTGCTATGATGATCGCGTCAGCCCCAACTTCAGCCACGCCATCTGTCCAGCGTTGACGATGAAGCCCCGTGTAAATCGGGCGTTATGTCATTTACTGTGCTTAAAAGGAGAGGGCGGAGCTAAATATTTCTTATGTTGAACTTTGCTCACAGCAACTCTCTGATTGGTTGAATTTTCAGTAGAGAAGTTTTTCTGCACAGATTTAGCTATTTTTAAGTACATTAGCATAGAAATGACTTTGACAGAAGCTTATTGAAGAGATAAAATATGTCACTTTCAATATAATATACCTAACATGTATTCATATTTATACTTTAGTGATTTTCTGCGTGATTGTTTTTTTTTTTTTTTTTTTTTTTGCATGTCAGGCCTGTGGGGTTTGGTGAATAACGCGGGGGTCTCTGTGCCCATCGGGCCGATGGACTGGATGCAGCTTCATGACTTCAAGAAGGTTCTGGATGTGAATCTGACTGGTGTGATCGCAGTGACACTCAAGTTTCTTCCTCTGCTGAAGAAGGCCCAGGGTCGAGTGGTGAATGTGGCCAGTATTCTGGGCAGACTCTCAATCATTGGCGGAGGATACTGCCTGTCCAAATTTGGCGTTGAGGCCTTCTCTGACAGCCTGAGGTGTGTGTAGGCGTCTAAAAGAAAAATATACTTCAATTCAAAACATGAAGGGACAACAAGATTGTGTATTGTGCATTCAAAAGGTTATTTATCATGCTTTTTAAATTAGATCTTTTAAAAAAACGTAAAATAGTACTGGCTTTTGTTTCAGTATCATGACGTATTTACAACTGAAGCTGAATATTGAGTTGGTGGGCGGGGCTTATTTTTGCACTCCTCCTCTCGTTTTTCACTTGAAGCTAATTAAATATTAATTTGGAGGGGCGTGGCTGAGAATATTGCAGCCAATCCAAAAATGCTATTATCAGAGAAGGACTGCCATTGGTCAGATGGACAAATCTTGATTGAAAATTAGCAAAGCGAACTGTTTTTTTTTTTTTTCCTCAGTGGATTCACTTGCACTGATTATTTTTTGAATTTAATTAAGCCGCGTTCACACTGGACTTTCCCCCCTACTTTCATTCATACGCACACAAATGTGTCAAACACGAAAGGCAAACTTTCGCTGTTCACTGTGTTGCAAAGTGGCCCAAACTGATTGTTTATAGAAAATGCTTACTTTAAGGCTTTATTTATTAGCAAAACATTTATTTTGACTTCTATTATTATTTTATTTTTCTAAATCATTTTATATATATATATAAAAAAAAAAAATATATATATATATATATATATATATATATATATATATATATATATATATATGTAAAATACAATAATATATTTTAATATGTAAAAAAAAGCACAGACAGGTTCATGAATTCTTTATTTCAGTTATTTTTTTTTTACAACTGCAGAGTATTTGTAAAAAAAAACTGCTGCTGCTTTGAATTAGGCTGACCACTATTCATCTATTGATCTACATTTCATATACATTAAAAATAAATGTAAAATACAGTAAAAACACCCTAAATCTGTTGAAACACAGAGGCGGTTTGGTTTGTAGCTGGACATTATTATAGGACATTTATTAGAGTTCGCTGACAGGAACAGCTAACTGCTGTTCACTACTGAAAAACCACAGAGTCTCGATAGATCCTGCTGTACGGACGTGCGTCAGTTCTAAAATCCTCACAAGACGTTACTTTGAACAACTATGCGGATATTATAAAGTGTTCACACAAAGAGAGCACGCATAGTTTGTGAATTAATGGACTTGTGCAACTCTGATAAAGTACGAGTCGCAGAGGTGAGTCAAGAGTGATCTGGTTATTATAACTCTAATCATCGTTACACTTACATTTGCATGACAGTTTGATTTATACAACTGAGAACGTAGTCTTAGTTTACACGCATCGGTTGCAAATTTAGCCACCTGTCTGTAATTAACAGTGAGGCTGTTTTTGCACAGAGTCCGAATTAGCTTATTCAATCACAGAAAACGGGAAATGCTATTACTTCGATCATTTTAATACGACATTTAATAATGAAATCAAATAATTATAATATAGTATTTAAGCTCATTTTAATCTCGCTGCCCACCTGCAGGATTGCTGAGGCCCAATAGTGGGCTGCAGCCCACCAGTTGATAATCCTTGGCTTAAATTGATCCAGTATTTGCATAATAACACATATGGTTTGTACCAGCTTGACCAGCCTAACCAGGCTGGCAGTCCAGTCAAAACCAGCTGTATCCAGCTTAAATCTGGCTGGTCAAGCTGGTTTTAGTTGCTTTAAGCTGGTCATTTTCCAGACTGACCAGCTAAAACCAGGCTGAAATGGCTGGAAACCAGTCTGGAAATGGCCAAAACCCCTCTAAAACCAGCCTGGTCAATCAGCTAAAACCAGCCAACCAACCTAGGCTGGTTTAAGACAGATTTTTCAGCATGGATTTGATCAGCTCAAGCTTTTTCTGGGAATTCAACTTAAAATACATACTAATTTAAAAGTAACAGAGTAAAATTGTTTATTAAAAATCTAGTCCCTTAATTATCAGGGCTCGCCCCTGTGGAATGAACTGCCTTGTTGAAAAAAACATTGTTTCATATTTCTAAAACAACATGAGAGACTTCACAAGTCACTACAATAATGTTTTCTGAAATTCACCTTGAAACTCTTGAACCCTTCAAGCCGCAACCCAGTACTGGGAAACATCCACACACACTCATAAACTACAGCCAATTTAGTTAATCCAATTCACCTATAGCGCACGTCTTTGGACTGTGGGGGAAACCGGAACACCCGGAAGCAACCCACGTGAACATGGTGAGAACATCCAAACTCCACCCAGAATTGCCAAATGACTCAGCCGGGACTCAAACCAGCGACCTTCTTGCTGTGAAGCTCAGTATTAACCACTGAGCCACCATGCCGCCCCATTTGTGTTCAAAATAATCTTAATAATGTCAAATAAATCATGTTTTTCTTCTCTCACTGTGTTCAGGAGGGATATGGTCCACTTTGGAGTTAAGGTGAGCATCATTGAACCAGGTTTCTTCAAGACGCAAGTCACAGATCTGGGTCTGATTGAAGACGACCTGAAGAAACGCTGGAGTAATCTTCCAGAACAGGTCAGAAGAGACTACGGAGACTCCTACCTGCAGGAATGTGAGTACAATCAGATGATGGAGTAATGCAAATTCATAAATGTAAACATCATGTATTCAGTTAGAAGAGTAGTTCATGCAAACTGTGCTAATCCAAGAAAATATGACAGTCATCTCATTTCAGACATTTTTAAAGGGCCATAACCCCCCCTCCATTTCAGCAGGATGTTTTCACACCTCTAGTTTGGAAAAAGTCAGGAAAGTGGGTGTGTCTAGCTCTGTTTGGGTGGGAGTGTTGGGGGAGGAAAAATGGGCAGGGTTTGAATAAAAATGGGCAGGGTTTGATTAAAAATGGGCAGGGTTTGATTAAAAATGGGCAGGGTTTGAATAAAAATGGGCAGGGTTTGATTAAAAATGGGCAGGGTTTGAATAAAAATGGGCAGGGTTTGATTAAAAATGAGCAGGGTTTGAATAAAAATGGGCAGGGTTTGATTAAAAATGGGCAGGGTTTGAATAAAAATGGGAGTTGCCATTTGTGCACGCGCTTCTGACAGAGTACAAACAAACACACACGCAGAGGAGACAGTGTGTTTAAAGACGCTGGGATGTTTGATACCGCATGTCGTATAAGAGAAAAAGCCTCTGCATTTCTCTGTAACTCAGATGCACTCAGGAGGTCAGCAGTGCTCACATAGAGAGAAAATGAAAACAAAACCTTCACATTACGAAAGCAACACTAGCGACCCGTATCTCCAAACAATTCTTATTCTTTTCCCACAACTTTTGGCAACACGACGTGTGTTGTCTCTCTGCCGTCTGAACACTGTTTCAGGTATAGTCTAAGAAAGCTAGCATGCATATTAATGAAGTTGCAGCGCATTCATAATAGAGCGCGCTGATTGGTTTGAACCAAGCCATACTCATGAATGAACGCAACGCACTCAGAGACGTAATACGGGACGCCTTGGTACAGACGTCCAGTCCACATGCTGGAATACACGCTGCCATGACGCAGCTTCAAAAATTTGTTTCAAACCGGAAGTACGAATTTGCTCGAAATAACGCAAAAACCAATTTTCACTTTTTAGTGAGATATATGTGTCCTAATAGTGTTTTTAGCAGTGTGGGACACATATATGACTGTCAACAGCTCAAAAAATGTGTTTTGGTGTTTCGTGACCCTTTAAATATATTAACGGGAAAGTTCACCCAAAAAAGTTCTGTCATACCTGGGATTCCATCACAATGTGATAATGTGCATGAGAAATCAATCAGTGATGGAAAAGCCAATATTTAGATTATAAATATCTTATTTCTTTAAAAAAAAAAAAAAAAAAAGCTTTATGCTCAATTGAATTGTTTTTTGGATGTTTTTTTTTTTTTTTTTGTGAAAAGGAGTTATGCCGAGTTCAGACTGCACGATTTTTAAAGTACTCATATCACAGATGTTTTTACACTGCATGACTATCTGGGCTAGTGTTCGGCCGCTGCTGTGTTTACACTGCAAGATGGATCGGCGACAGGGGGTTTCACACTACATGACTTTACAATAGGAGGAATTGCTAACAACTTTTTCTCGGTCCGACCAAACAACCAAACACACGCGAGAAGTGACATGGAAACAATGTAAGGTCACGTAGTATAGCTTTAGTTATTAACTACATGAGAAATAAGACTTGTGGGGTAGAAAATGTAATTATTTTGCAAACCAGGCTTTTGAAGGTTTTGAAGGTTGTTAAGAATATTGTGGCTGAATTTGTCAAACTGACATCATCAGAGAAGGACTGCCACTAGTCCCATTAAGTCATTTCACTTAGTGGCCATTAATGATGCTGCTTCTGTTCCTTTTAGTGCTACTAGCTGAACGCTTACCTCTGTATAGATGGCTTTTCTCGTGTCACCAGTTTGCTCAGTTGACTTGGAATGCAGAGTGGAGTTACAGCGGGGTTTGAGTCCAGCAAAGAATGGTTCCAAAAACTAGGGAAAACCAAAGAATAAAAAATTAAAATAAACAACAGGCTGAAAACATTGTAAAATCACACAGCTGGAATGGCTTTTCTTTTTCTAGATTGCTTTTGAAAGCACTACTGATTGGTTTTTAGAGAAGGGGGTGGGTGGGTGTGTTGGTGAGTCAGTCTACAGCATGCTGGCCTTGTTAGCTGAAGTGTATATTGTGCCCTCTGGTGGATTTATACAAGAAGAGAATGTGAGAGAGAAATTTGAGATCATCAAAAAGTGTGTACAGCAACCTCTGGTTGTTTGCAGAAACAAAAAATAGAACACTTCCCTTTGAAGGCATCCTGGAGACATTCCAGACAGATGCTCGAGCCACCTCAGCTGACTTCTCTCCTCTTCTGGAGGAGAAGCGGCTCTCCTCCCTGGTGACAGAGCTTGTTACCCTATCCATAAGGTTGCACCCTGCCACACCATGAAGGAAACTCATTTTGGCTGTTTGTATCCGAGATCTTGTCCTTTTGGTCATGACCCAAAGCTCATGACCATAGGTGAGAGTAGGAATCTAGATTAACTGGTAAATCGAAAGCTTTGCCTTTCGGCTCAGCTCATTATTTTCCACAACAGACCAGCACATAGGCCACATTACTGCTGTTGCTGCCTCGGGAGTCCTGCAAGCCAACCAAGCACTGCAGGACTCTATCAGCTAGAGAGCATCGCTTACTTCCAGTGCCCACCACCAGGTTCGTGGATTGCTGCCTCGACATGCAGCACAGACCATACAGCCACAGCTCCCCACAGCTGCATCAACAATGGAGTCGAAGAACATGGACCACTCGGTCTCTCTGTCTTCTGCCTTCGTCAAGATATGGTCAAAGCTCTTCCAAAGGTAAGAGTTAAAAGTCCCTCTGACCTGAGGTTCAGCCAGATGTTCCCAGAGGACCCTCACAATACGTTTGGGCCTGCCAGGTCTGTCCAGCTTACCCCCCTGCCAGCGGATCCAACTCATGACCAGGTGGTGATTAGTTGACAGCTCTGCCTGTTATTTTACCTAATTATCCAAGACAAAAGGTCGGAGATCAGATGATACAACCACAAAGTCGATCATCAACCTTCACCCTAGGGTGTCCTGGTGCCATGTGCACTGATAGACACCCTTATGCGCGAACATGGTGATTGTTATGGACATTAGCACAGAATTCCAATAAACAGAACCCCACTCGGATTCAGATAAGGGAGGCCATTCCTCCCAATCCCAAATCTCCAGGTATCACTGTCATTACCCAAGTGGACCTTGAAGTCCCCCGGTAGAACAACAGAGTCCTCAGTTTTAACACCTTTCAGCAACCCTCCCAAGGACTCCAAGAAGGCTGGTCACTCTGCACTGGTGTTTGACCCGTAGGCACAATCCACAGCGAGAGACCTATCCCCAACCTGAAGGCGCAGGGAGGCGACCCTCTCGTTCACTGGGAAAAACTTCAACACATGGCGGCTAAGCTTGGGAGCTATAAGCAAGCCCACACCAGCCTGCCGCCTCTCACCGTTTTCAACTCCAGAGTAGAAGAAAGTCCAGCCCTTCTAAAGTTGAGTTTCAGAGTCCCAGCTGTGCGTGGAAGTGAGCCCAATTATATTTAGTCAGTGCCGTTCCACCTCCTGCACAAGCTCGGGCTCCTTCTCTCACATTGAGGTGACATTCCATGTCCCAAGAGTTAGTTTCTGTGCTTGACAATCATGTTGTCGTGATCCTAACCTTCAACCACCACTTGTTACACAATGCACCAGCCCCTTATGGCTCCTGCAGGTGGATGGTCATACGTCATTCCTTCGGGCTCAACCCAGCCAGTTCCTTGGGATAAAACCCGGTTACCAGGCACTCGTATATGAGCCCCAACCCCATGCCTTGCTCAAGGGTGCGCCATACAGGGCGATGTCACGGTCCTTACTGTTGTTGTACTCAAAGGGAGTTTTTGAACCGCACTTAGTCTGACCTGTCACCTAAGACCTTTTTGCCTTGGGAGACCCTACCAGGGGCATTAGTCCCCGACAACATAGCTCTTAGGATCACTCAGGCACTCAAACCCCTCCACCACGTTAAGGTGGCGGTTCATGGAGGGGATGGACTGTGTAGGAAACCGCAGCTCCCGGAGGAAACCCACGCCAACACAGGAACAACATGCAAACTACACACAGAAACACCAACTGACCCGTCTTTGACTCAAACCAGCAACCTTCTTGCTGTGAGGCGACAGTTCTAACTATTTAGCTGCCTTTGTGTAATATAATAAACAATATAAATAATTCTTATTAATTTCCAGCCTCAGCTGTATTCCTTCTAGCAAAAACCGTTGCTTTGTTTTGAGCGATTGATGAGCAAAAAAAAGCCACACCACCTACTCAATATTCCGTTTCGACTTCTAGTTCACTTTAATCCCCGTTCAGATGTTGTACAGACTGTAATGAAGCCGTTTTGTGTGTTTGTCAGATCTGAAAGTGCAAGAGTTCTCCATGAGGATGCTGGCCAGCAGTGACCTTTCCAAAGTGTCGTCATGCATGCGGCACGCACTTTCTGCACGTCATCCTCGAACACGTTACGCCGCCGGCTGGGACGCAAAGTTCCTGTGGATCCCGCTGTCGTATCTGCCCACGTGTGTAGTGGACATCTTCACTAATGCCCTGGTGCCTTCTCCAAAACCACTCTGAAGAGCAGCAGAGCAGTCAATTTGTGCTCAAGTGTGCTGTTTTGGATTGAACAATTCGATTGCTTTTTGCAACATGGAGTCATTATAAATGCAATTAAACAAAGGTCTATTTTACTGTATATATTACGGTATTTCCATATTTGTAAGTCCCACAATCTCACAAATGAACCATCAAGCAGTTCAAGTTAGTTTGACATCAGATTCACCTCATTTCTTAAAATGAATGTTGTATTTTGAACAATTCATACGTTTCATTTACTCATTCAGCTTAGTACCTTTATTTATCAGGGGTCACCACAGCAGAATAAACTGCTAACTTATCTTGCATATGTTTTACACTGCGGATGCCCTACCAGCTGCAACCCAGGACTGGGAAGTTTACATACACACTCATATACTATGGCCAATTTTGCTTATTCAATTCACCTATAGCACATGTCTTTGGACTGTGAGGGAAAATGGAGCACCCGGAGGAAACCCACACCAACACAGGAGAACATGCAAACTATTCACAGAAAAGCCAACTGGCCCAGCCGGGACAAAGTACGGTGTAGATTCAGTTGACGTTCAAGGAAATGTCAACAAAGCTGGAGAGGTCGTTCACATATCCGAGGCTCTTCTCACAAAACAGATACTTTATACACGTAAATACTTGTGTATGAATGTTCATTACTAATCTTTCTATGATCATGGTTTGATTATAACTGCAGATCAATGATAGTGTAAAACAACCTACTGTAACATCTGCGATTATATAAAATAATAAATGCAACATATGAACACATACAGACCCTAACAGTCTCTGATATGTTACCAATAACAGAAAATCTGCACACAGCATCCTTATTTGGGTTCAAAAGCACACAACATATAGCCTACAGTCAATCCTCTCATCTGTATCTTTAATCTTCAGCAGCACATGTAACCTCTGTTAGAAAGTAACTCCATAGTAGTCCAAAAGGTGATGATAATAGTTAAACATGTCAGTTTGTTCATCTTTTAGGTTGCTGAGAGAATCATTTGCTCTATTTTTTCCAGCTTCTCTTTAGTTTTTTTCACACTTCACTCTCGCGTTTGTCCATTTCTGAAAGGATCCGATGTCAGAAGCACTTCAATAATCACGCACGTTATTATCATCATCAGCTCAAGAAGTTTTTTATTTAAAATAGTAACGCGTGTCTCGCGTATGCAAGAAAGAAAAACTGCTTGCGCTTTAGACGGCCTTGTAAAAACGCAATGGAGCACAGGGTAGTTCAGCTCTTCTTCTTGGCATTGTGGTTGCTCATCAAGAAGATGACAAGGTTTGTTTGAGCTCAGGTCGATCATGGCTCATTATTATATGTGTATATTATTACAATGTAAGGTTTCGGCTGTGTATTCAAAAATGGCGGTTCCTTTGTTTTCATTCTTCTGGCTTGTTGCACGAGAAAGTGACATATGTCTGAATACCAATAGCGTTCAGTTGCGTGTCTTGCTCTACCTTTTGGTTCCCATTTGTTTTGCTAAGTACCCTTTGCAAAGGAAGGTGGTCTGGTACGGTTTGCTTCTAGGTATCTTTTGACCACGGGTCACCAATCTCGGTCCTGGAGGGCCGGTGTCCCTCCAAGGTTTAGCTCCAACTTGCCTTAACACACCTGCCTGGGTGTTTCAAGTATACCTAGCAAGACCTTGATTAGCTTGTTCAGGTGTGTTTGATTAGGGTTGGAGCTAAATCTGCAGGACACCGGCCCTCCAGGAACAAGTTTGGTGACCCCTGCTTTTGACAGAGGAAAAGCACACCGAATTGAACCACTCAGTGGAAACGGGCCAAAATACAAATACGTTAAACATCATGGCATTCTTATGCTGCATCCCAAATTGTGTACTAAGCGTCCTTAAAAGTATTTGAAATTAGAATTCCATATGTGCCAAATCGTAGTATGTTGAAAAGAGTATGCCAGATGTTCCAGGATGGTTTACTATTTCCGTTAAAAACTTCAAGTGTAGAACAGTACATACTCTAACCGCTGATCTTGCCCACAGTATGTTATACGTTGGACATGAATTAGATTAGAACTAAAAACATGGGTGAAAAGTGTAAATAAACTACAAACATGATGGACTCACTAGTCCAACCATCAAGTAGAGGCTTCTGTAAAGATGTTTGTATGACTTAATTAATATCTAGCCCTCTGGAAAATATTTAAGTTGCGTTTTCTGTGTTCTATTTCATCTGCAACAACAACGTGAATCTTTATAAAGACGTGTTTGGCCATTAACTTCAGAATGCATAATTATCCAAAGACCTGAGAAGATTTTTCTGCATGAATGACTCGTGAATGGCAGATTATTCTGCTGCTGCTTCTCCAGTAAGGTAGGAAATTAAATATGCCAGAAACGTTGATGATGTGTGGACGATTGACAGGGCTCATAACTAAGCAACACAACAATCTGTGTAAGAAGTAGTACGTCCCAAAGCCAGAATACGCTTCTGTTACACACTCAAGAGTACATATTTTTCCTTCTCAAAACGAGTACATACTTTTAGGGCGTAGTATAACTATGCGAATTGGGACACAGCAAACATTTTCATTTTAAGGGAATCCGAAAAGGATTTTAATTCTTTTATAAACAGTGGAGGAGTTTTGAAATATCTCTAGAGGATTGGAATGAGGCATGTAAGAAAGCTCGGATACAAACAATCAAGGCTGAAATCCGTGCAGTACAAATGGTTAATGCGAACATACATAACTCTTGCTATATTACACAAGTTTACCGATAATATTCCAGATACCTGTATAAAGTGTAATGAGGTAAGAGGTAGACTTTATCACTGTATATGGGAATGTGTGAAAGTGAAACCCTTTTGGCAAGGTGTTATTGAAAAAATTGACCAAATTTATCAAAAGGAATTACTACTGGATCTAAAGAAATTTATCCTGGGTATATATCCTGTCAGCCCTGTCTCACAAAGCAAAGAGGTCAGATTCATAGACGTGTGTTTTACAAGCTAAACTTATTATTGCTCTTAATTGGAAAAATATAAAATGAACCTAGAAAGGTAAAGGGAATTAAAGAAATGGCGTCACACGTGTCAATGGAAAAGATCAGATACATTGTCAAAAAGAAACAAAATGTGTTTGAAGATATCTGGAGACCTTTTAATAACTTCCTGAAGTACAATGTACATGTTGGCAGGCTGCTACTCCAACAACAAGCTTAGAGGGAGTAGGGGAGTATCATGGTCTAAACAGACCTGGGTTACACTTTTTACCTGATTTAAATATATCCTTTTTTTGTTAGTTTTTTTTGTTCTCGTTTGTTTGTTTATTTATTTATTTTATTAATTTTTAAGCGAATGGGTTGATGGGAGAGAGAATAGGGTGTAAAAAGGTGTCTTCATGATTATTATTCTGTAACTGTGTAATATGTAATCTGTATCTGTAAATAAAGTACTATATATATATTATACAAAAAATATATATATATTATCTAATTATTTATTTAAAATACAATTAATTCAATTTAGTGGTATAAATAATTATTCTTAATTTCCTGTCTCGGCTGTATCCCCTCCAGCAACAATTGTTGCTTCGCTATAATGGAATGATGCGCAACAGAATATTGAGTAGGGGGCTTTCTGTTACGGTTAGAAGTTCATCAACATATTGAAATAAAAGTCTCTGCAACTTCAGGTTCACACAGACTTTAGTAAGGGGGTTTTAAGGGTTAGTTCAATCAAAAATGAAAATTCTGGCCAAATTTACTTCAAATCTAAAACCACCCTGCAGGCACAGGACGACAACATGACATCATATTGACATTGTACCCCAACGTCGTGGGGACATTACATTTTATTTTGAAATAAAAATCGGGTTTACGTCAGAATCCAAGGTCAGACTGACATCAATGTCTGACGTCAAACATAAAAAAAAAATCAAATATCAACGTCTAATCATGTAACATCTTGACGTTGTGTGGACGTTATGACTATGACATCTATTAGATACTGGATTTTGGTCAATTTCCAACACAACCTAAAATCAACCAAATATAAACATCTAATGTTACATCTTGACATTGTGTGGACGTTATGACTACGACATCTATTAGACATTGGTTTTGGTCACTTTCCAACACAACCTAAAATCAACCAAATATCAACGTCTAATCATGTTACACGTTTACATTGTGTGGACGTTATGACTACGACATCTATTAGACGTGATTTTGGTCACTTTCCAACACAACCTAAAATCAACATCTAATGATGTTACACCTTGACATTGTGTGGACGTTATGACTACGACATCTATTAGACGTTGGATTTTGGTCACTTTCTAACACAACTTAAAATCAACCAAATATCAACATCTAATCATGTTACACGTTTACGTTGTGTGGACATTATGACTACAACATCTATTAGACATGGGATTTTGGTCACTTTCCATCACAACCTAAAATCAACATCTAATCATGTTACACCTTGACATTGTGTGTGGACGTTATGACTACGACATCTATTAGACGTTGGATTTTGGTCCCTTTCTAACACAACCTAAAATCAACCAAATATCAACATCTAATCATTTTACACCTTGACGTTGTGTGGACGTTATGACTACGACATCTATTAGACATTGGATTTTGGTCACTTTCCAACACAACCTAAAATCAACATCTAGTCATGTTACACCTTGACATTGTGTGGACGTTATGACTACGACATCTATTAGACGTTGGATTTTGGTCACTTTCTAACACAACCTAAAATCAACCAAATATCAACATCTAATCATGTTACACGTCTACATTGTGTGGACGTTATGACTACGACATCTATTAGACATTGGATTTTGGTCACTTTCCAACACAACCTAAAATCAACCAAATATCAACTTCTTTATTGAACATTAAAATAACGTTGTCCTTAGACGCTGGCTAGACATTGAATTTTGGTCACCTGACATCATGACCTAAATCTAACCTAATATTAATGTCTTATAATGTTGTGTGTCTGCTGGGCTCTTTGAAATCATTTCTTTTACTGAAAACAAAGACGATATTTTGCAACTTCCGCTTCACTTTAATCCCTGTTTAGATGCTGTATTGACTATAATGATGCAGTTTTGTGTGTTTGTCAGATCTGAAAGTACTGGAGTTCTCCCACAAGATGTTGGCCAGCAGCGACCTCTCCAAAGTGACGTCATGTATGCGGCACGCGCTTTCTGCACGTCATCCTCGAACGCGTTATGCCGCCGGCTGGGACGCAAAGTTCCTGTGGATCCCGCTGTCCTATCTGCCCACGTGGGTAGTGGACATCATCACTAATGCCCTGGTGCCTTCTTCAAAACCACTCTGAAGAGCAGCAGAGCAGTCAATCTGTGTGCAAACTTTCAGCTATCAAGCAGTTGAAGTTAGTACGACATAAGATTTACCTCATTTCTTGTATTAAATGCTGTATTCTGAACAATTCATACATTTCATTAAAAGAAAAATAGATGTTTATATGTGACCATTTTTTCATGCAACTAAATACAAGCCCTCCCATGTAGACAAATTATTATTGTTGTAAACACTCAGGATGTGCGTGCAGCGATCCTGAGCGCTAGCATTTACAGTGAGGGAATGACATCCGATGTGGTACAGAGTTTGTTGTTGTCTTAGAAATAAGTTATATTGATTAAATATTATATATATTATTTACATAATGCTTTCAGCGTATTATAACATCTTGTCACCCGGTGTTATGCACAGTGATTCGGCAAAATTAACATTAAAGCGAGAGGTGTTCATCTGACAGGTCCATATGCGATAGCACCCTACCAATAGATATTGGATAAGACAAAATGGCCAACGATCCAGCCCGAAATATACAATCTCATTGAAGCTTCAAGTGATTTTACAAGAGAGAAGTTAAAGGCCTACAAGTCTTTGGATGCCAACAATTTTGTTCTGTGTGGTCACGTGCAAGAAATAAATGTTCCATGATTACCAGATTCAAAACTATGTAGTGCTAAAAACCGAGGTTCTTCCAAAGACAAGGAGAGAAGACGGAGCTAACGTTATACAAGGCCTGGGTAGTCATCAACAAGCAAAACAACTGTATTTAGACAGCAAACTACACCTGTACAGCAGGGTGTGTGAACTTACACTTTTACATGTCATTCTTCATCAGTTTAATTCACCATGTTAAACTGTTTTTGCTGAAATCATTGTTGCAATCAAAAATGAGAAATGTGTCTGATTCAGCATAGCGTGAACTTACCTGATATGACATGAGAACATGAGTCCAGCATTTTTAATTGGGTCGTCTCTTCATTCAGCTCTCTTTTAGCCAAAGACGTTTCCGGTTGGCATGAAAAGCAGTGTGGTGTACGGTAAAATTTAAGTTCTCTATTTTCAAATTTAGCGTCCTACCGCACAACACGACATGTTTGCTATTGCAACCGGTCTCTTTTTGCAACCAGGAATACATGTGACGTCATGCATTATGTAGGTTGGTAAATCCTCTATAGAAATCTGATATATTGTGTTATACAGTATGCAAATTACATACATGACATAAATGTTCCTGATTGGAAAACACGTTTATACATATGCAAACGTACAACATCCATTTCAAAATATTGCCAGTGACCGTTTACATACATTTTTTTTCAAATTACAAACATGTCAGCTATACTTTTATATATTGCTTACTTATAAGAGATTTTTAGGCTACATTTGATCCCTTTCTAAAATATTATGCACAAAAGAAGTTATTTGATTAAAAAAAAAAAAACTCTAAAATCTATCTATCAATAATTATATATATATATATATATATATAAATAAATAAATAAATATATATATATATATATATATATATATATATATATATATATATATATATATATATATATCATATGGTCACTGGCTAGCCCGTTCAATTTCAGTTTAAATTGCACACATTGGGTTTTATACCATGCTCAGATTCTTTATGAAAACGTGGCTACATAAAATTAAAGTCAAGCAGCCTTCATGTCAAGAATGGTGCAAACTAATTAGCCAACTAATCTAGCTTTATGTTTCAGGAAACAAAAGATGAGGAAAGGTTTTTGTCAACTATAATATTTTTCAAACAGCAAAATTCAATACAAATGTAGGTAAATAGATAGACTGGAGCGCTTGATTTAAGTTAAATGTCTGGCTGAATGAAATAAAATTCAAACTCTTTTCACTAAGCTCCAGAACCAATACAGTTCCTCTCCTGCTTTTTTTCTTGAACTCTTATTAAAATCTAAAAAGCTCTTTAAGCAAGGTGCACTGACCTCATAAATAAATAAATATTTATATTTTTCTCCTTCTCAACTTACTGTATACACAAAAATATATACATAGACTTTATTTTTATTTTATTATTTTTTTTTATTTTTTTCCACAACCACTTTTCCCACCCACCATAACTTCTTTAGCTCTTTAAGTAAACAGAGTTTCGGAGGGCTTTTAAAGTCTCTTCAGTTAGCAGCTCCATCTGTCTCCACTAATTAACTCGACACTCATCAATTACTTATAATTACTTATTTAGACCATCGGTTGGGTTTTCAAGGCTGACAGGAACTTATTTTCGAACTTATTTTCGAAAAATTTAGATCTACTTTTATTAAATACTTCAGTAAATATTTTGTAAATTGCTTTAAATTAGTAGTCTGTTTACACCTATATATATATATATATATATATATATATATATATATATATATATATATATATATATATATATATATACTATAAAAAAAGACTTCAAAAAGCCTTTATCTTTAAAATATAATAAGTTCAGCATAAAAATAACATAAAAATATTCCTGTTCACATGAATCTGTACAAAATGGCTAAAAGTGTGTTTTCTTCTTGCACTTTGAAATCCATTTTAAAGTCAAAGCCAATTTCTCAATTTTAAAATATATGATTTGTAAATGTATTAAATTTACAGAATAGATATTAATAAATATTGTACAATATGGATAATAACTCAAAAGACTTTAATATTTTTCTATTATTTATAATATTTAATACTTCCATCAGTGAAACAGAGACATCAGGACATTCAAGATATTGCTTTACTTGCACTCAAAAAAGTGTCAATTATTTGTTTGAGATCCAAGTATTTTTCATATTAATTTAAGAGTTTTTTTTTCTTTTAAAAGAAACATTTACACAAAATGTTGCACATTTTCCAAAAAATAAAAAATAATAAAAATTATTTCATTTTCTTTTGACAGCAACGTTAATTTGCCTTTAGTTTCTTTCTATAGTCACATATGCAGGAATAATATACATTATCATATATATACATATATAGAATCATTTAAAAGAAAGTGATTTTACTACCATCAACTTCATCATACAGGAAAGTAAATATGAAAAATCTTCAGCCCAGGTCACAGAAACAGGATATATTCATAATCAGAAAGTAAACAGGGCAATGTCAAGTATCAATCAAATATATAAACAGAAGTTTAGAAGCCTTCAGATTCTATCCTGAAGTGTTTATGTCACTGCATTAGTATCATTTCAGACTTTCGTTAATCAGAGTCTCTTCCTCTGGATCATGCATTTGAATCATTTCTGACATTATTTCCTCACCATCATTTCATTGAAAGCTTTTGTATTCATTCATTCATTTCCTTTCTGACTTATTCCCTTTATTCCCAACTTATTTAACTTTACACAGCGGATGCCCTTCCAGCTGCAACCCAGTACTGGGAAACACCCATACACATTCTTGTACACCCATACACTATGGCCAATTTAGTCGATTTAATTCACCTGTACTGCATGTCTTTGGACTGTGAGAAAACCGGAGCATCCGGAGGAAACCCACGCCAACACGGGGAGAACATGCAAACTCCACACAGAAATGGCTACTGATCCAGCTGGGACTCGAACCAGCGACCTTCTTGCTGTGAGGCGACAGTGCTAACCACTATAACCACCTACTGTATATACTCTATAGCTGTAGACAGCATGATTTTATGCTTTTCTGGAGCGGGTGAGTAAATATTGACCATTTTCATTCATATTGTTTTTTTACCATTGCTTTAATATCACTCAGTTGATCATCACATGATTGATATTTCCTGCATATTGTAGGGTTTTGCTATTTTTCTTCAGTCAAGACAGATGAGGTATAGGTACATACAGTATGAAATGTACACTACCTGACAAAAGTCTTGTCGTCGATCCCAGTTGTAAGAGCAACAAATTTTAACTTGACTTCTAGTTGATCATTTGGAAAAGTGGCAGAAGGTTGATTCAATCATCACAAATACTGCAAAAGACCTATTGGAACCTGCATGGACCCAAGATTCTCACAGAAATCAGTCAAGTTTGGTGAAGGAAAAATCATGGTTTGGAGTTACATTCAGTATGGGGGTGTGCGAGAGATCTGCAGAGTGGATGGCAACATCAACAGTCTGAGGTATCAAGACATTTGTGCTGCCCATCACATTACAAACCACAGGAGAGGGTGAATTCTCCAGCAAGATAGCCCTCCTTCTAATGCTGTGTTCACACCAGATGTGGAATGCGCAGATGAATCGCGCTATTCGCACGTAAATAGCCGCGTGAACATTTGATTTTACTTGCTTCATTCGCGCGTTAAACCCCGCTTCATTCGCGTGTCAAATTAACTTCAGAACAGATGCAGATTTGCGTGATGGGCAGGGCTTCTGTCTGCCCGGTGACTCTAGCTTTGTTGCTAAATGGCTAACATGGATTTTATGAAGAAAATAACAGTGTTTATGTGCTTTAGGAAGGATAAAAAAACAGCGTCGATACAATTAGGGCCGTGTTGGAGTCCACTAGATTCTTTCAGAGGTGCATCCAGCTCTTTTACCTCATAAACTCCTCCAGAAACATGTACCTGGTTGACGGAGGCTTTCAACTGTGCTTCTGACTGAGCCGAGCCCAGTTTTGGTTTTTGTTGGCTGGAGGATTTCCCCCGGGACACCTACAGCAGGCAACACGTCATAATCACGCCCCCCATAAGAGCAAACTCCTGATTGGTTAACAAGGCACGAATGTCCGCTGAAGTTCAGATTTTCGAATTAGAGTGATTTGCGCAAAACGCGCGTTGAGTCCATTCAACGCCAAAATGCTCAATTCGCACGTATCCCACCATTCGCACGTATTGTGCCATTCGCACCACGCCATTCGGGCATTTCACGTCATTCGCATCGCGCCGCAGGATATCAATTTGCGCGTTTGTATTGACAACATGTAAATCACTTGCGCTTGACGCGCGTTCCACGTCTGGTGTGAACGCAGCATCATACTTCAGCCTCCACATCAAAGTTCTTAAAAGCAAAGAAGGTCAAGGTGCAGCTGGATTGGCCAGCCCAGTCACCAGACATGAACATTATTGAGCATGTCTGGGGTCAGATGAAGAAGGTATTAAGATGAACCCAAAGATTATTAATGAACTCTGGGAGTCCTGGAGGAACGCTTTCTTTGCCATTCCAGATAACTTTATTAATAAGTGATTTGAGTCATTGCAGAGATGTATGGATGCAGTTCTCCAAGCTCAAGGGAGTCATACACAGTATTCAGTTTCCACTGCACCATGACTTATTCTATACTGGACATTATTTCTGTTAAGTGATAAGACTTTTGTCTAAGCAAAGTCAGACCTTACTGTCCTAATGAAATAATTAAAAATCAAGACATGATCATATTTTATTTTGTTAAAATAAGCGGAATCTAGAGGCCTTCGCCTTTTATATAAGCCACTTCTAATACCGAATGATCAACTAGAAGTCAAGTTATTATTTGTTGTTCCAAAAACTTGGAAATGCGACAAGACTTTCGTCAGATAGTGTAAAAAAAACATTATTAAAAATAATCAGATCAAACGGCAGAAGTCTCAGTCGGCTCCCAAAGCACTTTTACTCCGTATTCTTGGCATATACATGTGTCTGTGTGTGTGAATCTCCAGGAATAAGTAATAATCTATTTCATAATAATGTCTGATACTTATCAAACCAAAAAAAAAAAAAAAAAAATCTTCTCAATTTACAAATGTACAAAATATTCAATAACATTCTCCTTCAGCAGCATCAGTGCAAAGATATACAAATACGACGTCACAATAATAATAATAATAATAATAAAAAAGAATCATACAACATGAATTGGCATACAACGTATCAGAAGGCAAAGTCTCTTTTCTGTCTGTCGGCTATACAAATATTTCATCTATTCTCATCTATAGGTTCTTTTTTTTCTGTTTCAAAAATAATCTTCATTTGATTTCTGTCGTATGCAGGCTGCATATAAAAATAGATTCTGTGCAAAGGGAGTGTGTCTTTGTATTTCCCGTGAGTGTGTGTGTGAGTGTCATATGTCACTGTCCTCTTTCACCAGGTTGGCCGTGTCTCTGAAAGTGTCCTCTGTGGGTGTAAATGTGCTCAGTTTCTCTCGTTTGGGAGGTTTGGGAGGAACAAACGGAGACGGCTCTGCTGTAGAGCTGCTGTCTCCTGCTCCGGGAGTCTGCTCATCCTGCATCTGACACAACAAACACAACCGCATTAAAGCTCCTGTCAAATCTGCATTTTTTTATCTGATGCTTGACGTAATCCAAAGTCCCTTGACTCTTCAAAGCATAAAAATACCATTCTTGTTCATCTGTAAAACAATGCTGAAGTCAGATATTCTGCTTTGAACATGTGGGTTATGTGCTGGAACTTCTGTCTTTGTTTTGGTTATTTTAACCCACCCAATGCCACTTTAGCCAACTATATTTCAGCACCCTGGGTTGCCCCGCTGGAAAACAGCTTATTTTTATTTATTCCTTCAGTCAGAAATGCTCTCAAAGTATGTTTCCGCAACTGAAATGCAACATCCAATGGACGGAAGCAGGCTCCGAAATGAGACACAGATTCAGAGTTCCACATGAGGTGGTTATTAATTAGCAAAAAATATAAATATTATGAATGTAAGAATTAGGTGAGCAGTACGGTGGCCGGGAAGTGCAAAACAACATTACAAAGTGTGAAACACTTATACAAAGCTCGAGACAAATCTACATTTTGAAAAACATTTTTACCGATCATCAGACACAATTACATAGGAAAAACTATTTTACCAAGGACAAAACAAATTTACATTTTAGAAAAAAAATCAAGACGCAAAACACTTTTACAAATCCCGAAACAAATTTACAATTACAGATTCCTTACAGAAAGGGAATGTACCACACACCGGAAGTGACGTGAATGTAACACACACACTGGAAAATATCAATAATATCCAGCTCGTGTGTGACTTTGTAGACAGGTTTTCACGAGTCTACAACTATAGAAATCATGGTTTGACCAACTGCGATTAAAACATATTAGAGCTATTCTGAAAAAATATCAACGTGAGAGTGCGTAGAAACATGTAAATGCAAGTACATGGAAACAATCAAAGCACAGCACATGTTGACTGATAAAGATATCAAAACCAACCCAACCTGTAGACCCCAGTAGCTCAGTTAGATAGGTTGGTTGATACTTGTGCAGAACCTTTTTGACTTGGGATCGAATCCCGGTGTTGACATGTCAATTATAATTATTTCTTTACATTAATTTTGGTTAAATACTGTTCTGCTACACAGATATTAAAATCGATAATGTTTACACTGACACCATAAGAATCCTTATTCAGCATGGGCATGTTTTGTTGCTGTGAAAAAGTGACGAATCTGACAATCTGCAAACGTGAATAGTTTGCACATCTGAAATCCCCTCCAGCCTGACCAATAAGGCTCACCAGTGCCTATTTTTCTTAAGACAACTCAAGAAGAACCAGCTTTCATCAGCCGTCTTGGTGAACTTCTACCGCTGCACAATAGAGAGCATCCTGACAAACTGTGTCACAGTCTGGTATGGAAGCTGCTCTGTTGCTGAGCGTAAGGCACTGCAGCGGGTGGTGAAAACTGCCCAACGCATCACAGGGACCACACTGCCAGCCATAGAGGACATCCAGAAGAAACACTGTTTGCGCCGAGCACGCAGTATTCTGAAGGACACCTTTCACCCCGCTCACAGACAGTTTTCTTTCCTGCCCTCCGGCAGGCGCTTCAGCGCTTGTATTTTAAGTGTCATTTATTAATTTAAGGGAGCTTATTAGGTTAATAACAGCCAATAGTGTTTTGTTTGGTTTATCACAGCTCTGCCAGTGAGAGTGGTTGAGCTCAAGCACATTAAATGAGAAGCATCTTGTAGTGGTGGGTCATTCTTAAATGATTCGCTCATTTTTTAAATGATTCGCTCATTTTTTACATATTATTTAGCTGATTTAGATCAAAGTTTTCTGTGCCTTCTGTGTAAAAGAACTTTGTTGAATATATATTTAGATATAGGTATATATGGATGTATTTGAAGTAACGTTTTCTTGCTGCTCACCTCTGAATAAGTAGGGTTTTCAAATGTTGTGCTTGGCTTCAGTTTTCTCTTAAAGAAACTCCATTTGGACTCCTGATTAAAATAAAATACAGATAGAATTCAAGTTAGGTTTAAAAATGTAATTATTCTGCAGTAAAAGGAAAATTAAATAATAACATTATATATATTTGATTAAATAAACACAATATATAATTATAATTTAAATGTAAATAAAATAAGAATAAATAATAAAACAACAAATAATAAAATAACATAATGCAAAAAAATTAATTACAATCAAAAGATAATAATAAACAAAATATAATTATAATTTAAATCTAAAATAAGTCATATTAATTAAAATATTATTTATAAAATTATAATAAATAATTAACCAACAAATGACAAAATAATATAATACAAAAAATAAATTAATAAATAAACACAATATATAAGTATGATTTAAATCTAAAGTTAATCATGTACATCAAAATATTATTTATAAAATACTAAAATAATAATAAATAACAAACCAACAATTAATCAAATCAAATAAATAATAAAACACTTTTAAGCAAACTTATGATAAAAAGAAAATAAATAATAAACACAAAAGTTATGTATAAATTAATTGTAAAATAAGTTTTATAAATAATACTTTTATTTAGAAAAATCATACAATTATAACAAACCGGCAAATAATAAAATATAATATAATTTTTAAAGATTACAAATAAATAATAACAAACACAACATAAAAGTATAATTGAAATGTAAAATGAATCATATTAATTAAAATAGGATTTGGAAAAAAATTAACATAAAAATAAATTAAAACATAATTTATATAATAAAATAAAATATATTTTTAAATAAAATTAAAATCAAATGTAAAATAAATAAAATAAAATAAAATATTTTATAAAAATAATAAAACAACAAATTATAAAATTAGATATTCTAAATTATAAAATAAAGTAC
The DNA here is from genome assembly GCF_052040795.2 of Danio rerio. Lineage (NCBI taxonomy): Eukaryota > Metazoa > Chordata > Actinopteri > Cypriniformes > Danionidae > Danio > Danio rerio. The sequence goes on along the minus strand of NC_141029.1, from coordinate 50,635,542 downwards.
AAATTGTAACTAATATTACAATAAAAATAAACAATAAATAAGTATAAATGTAAAATAAATGATATAAATAAAAATATTATTTATAAAATATACTAAAATAAATAAACACAAAATAAAACAACAAATAATAATATTAAATAAATGAAATCAAATTTAGATTAAAATTAAAAAGAAAATATATTATGAATATAAAATAATGAATAAATCTTTAAAAACATAATAAAACAAAACAAAATAGTGTGTTAACATAATGGCTAAAATGATGAATGTGGTCACTTTATTTACCTGTGTGTTTTTCTCCTCTACTTGTTCGCTCTTCACCTTCACTGCCTGCTGATATGTGGGGTTTGAGAAGTTATTGTCCACCTGGTCCGCACTGACGTTCACAGTGACCTTTAGTGAAGCACAGAAACACAAAACTAAAGAGCCGCTCCTGTTAGCCATTTCTAGAGAGTTCTGTAGTGGTAACAATACCTGTGTAGCGTGTATTACTGCAGGATCACTGGACGGAGCGGCTGCAGTCGAGTACAGAGGATTTTCAAACGTAATTGGCTGTCGACCAGGGTCTGCAAAATTCTCATCCTAATAATAAATAACAGAGAAACAAGATAAAAAAATGTAAATATTGAATGATATTTATTAGTGAATTGCAGCGGTCAATAATTGGGTACTTTAAACAGCAAATAAACATGTCTAGTTGATAGCATATGTTTAATTAAACATGCTAATTTGCATATATATTTCTATATGAACATATATATAAACATACATATATATATATATATATATATATATATATATATATATATATATATATATATATATATATATATATATGCATAAGTGTATATATTTTAATAAATATAAAATAATTTATATAATAAAAATCGATAAATACATTTATTAATTAATATAAGAAAAAGACAGCAAAACAAACAAATAAATAAATACAAAGGGGGCATATTAAGTCTTCTGGGCCCTATGGCTGGAATTGCTTCGGGGCCCCAAATTACTAAATACACTCCTGGATAGACTTTAAAAAATGCAGGGTTCCACACAAATCATTCATGTTGTCCCAACACAAATCGATTAAGTTAACTAAAATTTAAGAGGGCTGAACATAAAACAATTAAGTTGTGCTGTTTTTGAATTGCGTTATTTCAGCTCATTTTAGATGAGTAGTTTGAACCCCCCCATTCCTCCCCGACTAAACAGTTAGCGTGAAATGATGGAGATTTACCAGCTGCATAGCCCTGTCAATGAAGGACACCCCGAGAGTCTGCGGCTCCAGATCCATGGTCACATTATCACCCGAATGAAAGGACACTCCATTCCCCGTATCTCCAGACTTCACCAGACTGCTCAGACTGCAAAAAACACACACTCATCACATCTCAAGCACTCGAAAACTAACATTTGCATTATGACAAGTGGATAATGCAAGTCAAAATGAATGGTTTTAGTCAACAGCTGACTACCAAATTTTATATTAATGCTAACAATGAGTATGTTTACATGGACATCGGTAATCAAATTATTTGCCTTAATCTGATTAAGACAATAATAAGATTAAGGTGTTTGCATGAGTTGCTTTTTGAATGTTTCCTTCATGATCCCATTTTACACATTACTTGGTCCAGACCAAGGGAAATAAATGATACATTGTAGCATTTTCTGCAGCTTAGGGTCATTTTCACACCACACTGATTGCTTTGGTTCGAACCAGTTGAAAAGAACCAAAATGCAGTCATCTGACAAAACCCACATCACTCATTGGCCAGATGTTGTTGAACGTATTTCCTAAACTACTTATCGATTGGTCAGAATTCACGTGAGGGAAAATGCCAACGAACTCCTGCAAGTAATCAGACCGGCAGACACAAAGTGACGCTTTTTACTATGGAGGGACGACTGCGCTGACTGACTGTATCCCTGCTTTATACATACATTAAGAGAATGAACCATGGCTGCGGCTGGAAAACAATGTTTTAATGCATCACACACCACTTCTGGAGGAGGTGTGAATTAATGTAGCTAAACTGCGACATCTTGCGGAAATATTACCAACAATCCATCAGGTAATGTTTTCCCCTCTCTCTCTCTCTGTTGGTAAAGCGCTGTCAACAAGTACTTTTCCTCCATATCCCATAATGCACAGCGGATCCATTTGAAACCGTACCAAGACCACCTCTTCAAGCAGGTCTAGGTACGCTTTTTTGGTCCGCTTTTGGTGTGCACTCGAGTACGATCGCTGCATGCACACCTGCCCAAATGAACCGCACCAAGAGGGAAAACGACCTCTAGTGTGATTCAACCATACTATTTAAGGCAGGTGTGAAAGCACCCTTAAAGGTCTGTACTGGCCCAATACCCCCCCAAAAGTGGTTCCGTTCTCTCATCAGTTGGAATAGAATTACTTTTGCATAGATTAAAATAGAGATTTTTTTTATCATAACTGATATGTGCAGGACCTAGAGCACAAAGTACCAAAAAGGGTACACTTTCAAATTTCAGTTTACAAAAAAAAAGCACCTCTTTTTCGAGGGGTTTATAATAACACAGACAACATAAACAATTATTTACCAAACTTTTGCATTTACACCTCTGCATGTGGATTTAGGGAGCTTTTGAATTTGGGTAGGCAATATCCAGGCGGAAACCTCAAATAACACTTTTACATGTCTGTACTGTACTTCAGTAATGCCACTAAAATCAACATACTCCACATGTCTTAATCTGATTGCTGTTTAGTTTGATTATGACTTAGGTCTGATTAAGGTAATCAAAAATCTGAATCTACAGACGCAGAGTATTGTCTTAATTGTATTAAAAATCTAATTTTGTACAGGCCTGTTGCTTTAAATAATTTTTGTTGTGCTATATATTGTCATAGAAATGATCACAACAACTGATATTGTCATTTTTACGCCACTGACTATATAACATGATTTCTGCTACATTCATTCTTCCATGGCGGGGCGCCACGCCAAAATTGATCCCGCCACGGCTACATTACAGCTTTTCATTTAAAACATTCAGTCGTGTTTTTTAATAGCGGGTTATAATCGTACCAAAATGTATTTAAAAGTAAGTGAATTATAACAGCGCCAACTTTTCTTTAATCGTAGTAGTGCTGTGCGTCATTTGTTTACCCCTTAAAGATTACGTGCTGACTGACTGACTGTCAGGTGCGTGATGCGTGAGACCAGCAAACACGACATATAGCCGTTAAAACGCATTAATATCGCTCTGTAGGTCTATTGGAGACATTCATAAATATTCCTAGCAAATCTAATAAATGTTGGAGACATACTCGTTACATAAACAAGCATTCGCATGCTCGTAGGCCATTACATAAATGCGATCTCGACTTAATACTGCACTCACGACATTTGTCTTTGAAATAACGCCACAGGTAATTGTAAAAATCTGTGTAAAAAAGGCCTGCCACCACAACTTGAAAAAAATCTAGAGGAAACACTGTATAAGTATTATACAACAGCATAATTTGCCCTGCTAATAATTTCTTTACAATTATTTTCCAATAATATTTATTTCTTCTGAAAACCCAAAGTCTTAGGGCGCTATCATACACCCGGCGCAGTGGGGCGCAAGACGCAGCGCAATAGTCTTTTGGTAGTTTCAGCTTGTCGCAAGAGTCGTTTTGAGGCGTTGCGCTACGCTGTTTAAATAGCAAATGCATTAGCGCTCATTTGTGCGCCCATAGGCGTTCTGGTCTAAAAAGGGAGGCGTTCTGAGGCGGACCGCTGGCGCGTCGCTATTTTGAGAAACTATAATAGATTTTTCATTAGACCAAAACTAACCCGGTCTAAACTCTGGCGCAGAGTTCTGCCTCGCTTACGCACTGCTTAATACACACAAGAGAGCAATAGGCAAATATCTTTACATATGAAAAAAATTAAATATTAAGGATATATATAGGATATAATAAGAATAGATATAGGATATAAATATAAAGGATTAAAATATTACAAAGCATATTATTTTCTAGCCGACATAAATATGAAAAATCACTGCTTTTATGTCTTCTTCATCTCGAGAGGCTTTTTCAGTTCATTCATAACAATTTGCATTTGTATAATGTTATTATTATTAGCAGTATTATTTATTATATCCATATTTATATTTGTTTTATTAAAAACAAGCTTAGGTTTGCCCACCTGTCAGGTTTTAGACCATATGGGGCATGGCAGGTGTATTTGGAAATAACTCAGGTTTTTGAGCACACTTTGTTATTATTGTTCATTTATTCGTTTGCTGGAAATTAGAACTGAATTTAGAAATAGTTTTGAAATGAATATTTGCGCTTAACAAACGCAATTATTTATTTATAGGCTAATTGATGTCTGTGCGTAAAGGTTTCCCTATCCAAGAGCGAAAGTGAAAGTGATCCATTATCTCTCATTCTCACTCAGTAGATGCTCTGTTTAACAGTTTTCTGTTTAAACTGTTTGCTTGTGAAATGCTCAGTTTTTCCACTTAGACTTACTTTGCGTCCTGTAAATAGCAAATGCGCTCTTGGCGCGACGCAGCTGGGTCTTAAAGGGAATGGGAGATGAGACTCTAATTGGTTTATTCTCAAAACACACCTATAACTCATTAAGAAAATAAACTCAACCCTAATAGCCCATGCGCCTTGGCGCAAGGCAGATTTCCCGTCCTTAAATTAGCAAAAACGCGTCCTGACACGCCCTGAAAGCGTTTGCGCCCTGCGTTTTGCGCTCTGCGCATGGACCGTCAAAATAGAGCCCTTAATTCTTTTAGTTTGGCTAAAATAAAAGCTCATCTCCCTTTGAATCAACTTGAATGATTGCCAATCTTGGTGCATAGATTTAAGCTTGGTCTTATTTTAAAGAAGACACATGTCAGATTGTAGCTGAAGTAAAAAAAAAATCTATATACCATTTAAAATATATTCTACGAAACCTGTTTTAACCTAAAATTGACATAAAATCAAAGCAAAATATCTAAACAAATTATATCACAAATTTAAACTTGATATCTCAAAAACTTTGTTTGGGCGCAGTACCAAAAATGACCACAAGTTGTCATTCAACTTCCATTGGTGACCATACAAGGGCGCCCCCTATGTTTTGAGCAATATGAACTGTATTTTTTCATACTTATGACAATATTTGTAAAGTAGACATACAATTCTATAGTAGTATGGGAAGTTTGGTGGTATTTGATTTGAATGTAGCCTCTAAAACATCTGAAAACATAAACAAATAATAATTCCATGTGGATTGCTGTAGCAAAGTAATGCTTTGCAACTCTGATTGTATACTTGTTGCAAATTAATAAATAACTGTTGCTCAGTAATATCAACCAAAAATCAGTGCTTGTGGTTTACCTGGGGAGTTTAGGCATTGACGGGATGAGAGATCCAGTTCTCCTGTAGTTGAGGAAAACTCCCACAACCAGAGCTCCAGTCACCAGAATAATCACCACTGCTAACAGTACCGTCACCGCTAAACACAAACAACATTAAAGGGATGTTAGCGCACTGAGGAGCCAGCTGCTTAGAGGAATCATACTGGATAAATAACAGCTGTTAAAATACGGTACGCGTGTATTAGTGTTAACTCAACATTTAGAAAGAAAGCGTTATAGAATGAATGAACTAGTACGAGTGTGTTCACCTGTGCCAGCGGGAGCTCCTCTAGACTTGCCCATTTCGCAGTAACTACCAGAGTAACCGTACGGACACCTGAGGAGGAAAACACTAAGCATTACAGACAAACCACAGAGCATTTCACAGAGCATTGGATCTATCTATCTATCTATCTATCTCCCCTTCTTTCTAACTTTCTATTTATCCATCCATCCATCCGTCTATCCATCCATCCATCCATCCCCCCTTCCTTCTATTTATCCATCGCTCCATTTATCTATCCACCCATCTCCCGATCCATCTCACCTTCTTTCTATCTTTTTATCCATCCATCCATCCATCCATCCGTCCATCCGTCCTTCTGTCCATCCATCCATCCATCCATCCATCCATCTATCCATCCATCCATTCTTCCATCTCCCCTTCTTTCTATTTATCCATCCATCCATTCATCCATCCATCTCCTCATCTATCTCTCCTTCTTTGTGAAGTTTATGTATAAACATATTTCGAGAGGATCACGTGCTTATGATTGCTATAGCGGCTGGATCCGCATTATCCAATTCACTATGCTCCAATCAGATGACTCCTAAACTACTATAAATACCCTGGGTTTCATTCTACTGCTATCTTTGTTTTGAAGTGTCCCCCCTTCCACCCCTACTCCTCCTTCTTCCTAGATGGGTGACACGGTGGCCCAGTGCGTAGCACTCTTGCCTCACAGCAAGAATGTCTCTGGTTCCAGGCTTTACCAAACCAGCAGACATTTCTGTGTGGAGTTTGCACTTCTTTCTTTCTTTCTATCTATCTATCTATCTATCTATCTATCTATCTATCTATCTATCTATCTATCTATCTATCTATCTATCTATCTATCTATCTATCTATCTATCTATCTATCTATCTATCTATCTATCTATCTATCTATCTATCTATCTATCTATCTATCTATCTATCTATCTATCTATCTATCTATCTATCTATCTATCTATCTATCTATCTATCTATCTATCTATCTATCTATCTATCTATCTATCTATCTATCTATCTATCTATCTATCTATCTATCTATCTATCTATCTATCTATCTATCTATCTATCTATCTATCTATCTATCTATCTATCTATCTATCTATCTATCTATCTATCTATCTATCTATCTATCTATCTATCTATCTATCTATCTATCTATCTATCTATCTATCTATCTATCTATCTATCTATCTATCTATCTATCTATCTATCTATCTATCTATCTATCTATCTATCTATCTATCTATCTATCTATCTATCTATCTATCTATCTATCTATCTATCTATCTATCTATCTATCTATCTATCTATCTATCTATCTATCTATCTATCTATCTATCTATCTATCTATCTATCTATCTATCTATCTATCTATCTATCTATCTATCTATCTATCCCCATCCATCCATTTAACTTCATGGAGCAGATATCACAAAACCAATAAAAATGTGATTCCCCATTATGGATAATCCTTGTAAGGAATTGTAGAGCGTGAACAGCAGCTCTTGACTAGCGTTCAGACTCACTTGCACTTGGGCAGGCCTCCTTCATCAGTGAAGCACGTTCCTCCATTCATGCATCTGCATGCAAGCGGCATGGACACCTCGGCCTCAATGGCTGCGGTGCAGCGGATGGTCAAACACCACAACAGCAATGTAACACAGCCACAATGTCAGACCACAACACCACACATTTCCACAGCACTCCAGTCTAACAGTGCTCCGTTCATGATTTATGAGCTGAAAACACTGGTTAAAATGCATTTTAACGTGAATTTTTAGAACAAATAACCCTAACTTGTAAAATATCTAGTAAAACATTATATACTATATACATTATAAACTGCCATCATGGCAAAGACAAAGTATATTAGTTATTAGAAACTGATTATTAAAATTCTTATGTTTAAAATGTGTTGGGAAAAAAATCTGAAACATCACTTGGGAAATATTTTTAAAAGTATAAAAGTTTCACAGGATGGTTCATAATTTAGTTCACAAATGTATATAGTAAAATTGAAGACTGACTTTTACGAATCGATTATCGTCTGATTGCAATCAATAGCCAATTAAACAGAGCACCGCTACTGGAGTCTATACATCACAAGGCAGTGTTCATTTCGTCAACAAAAGTGAAGATGAAAAATGTTCATAGCCTATGGCTTAAAACACATAGAAAATTGACAGATCTGCTGCGTCGGTAACATGACTGAAAACTATGATGTCTTGCGCTCTGATCTGCTCATTTAATGAATGAACAGTGCAATACATCGCAATTATATACCAAAAATTAATGTTGCTTAGGTTTAGGCTACATTTTAGTCTCACCTTTTTTCAGTATCTAACAGGGGTGTGAACTTACACTTTTCACATGGCTCTCTTCAGTTCAATTCGATTTAGTTCAATTCGATATCTCGATGCATCAAGGTGCGTTGATGATGCTTTCCATACTCAATTTTATATTTAACCTCACAGCACAAGAATACAATTTGTCTTTTAATTCAAGCAGTCAGATATACACTCACTGGCCACTTTATTAGGTACACCTTGCGAGTACAGGGTTGGATCCTTATTTGCCTTCAGACCTGCCTTAATCCTTCGTGGCATAGATTCAACAATACTGGAAATATTTCTCAGAGATTTTTGTTCAAGTAACTGTTGCCTCTCTATCAGCTGGAACCAGTCTGGCCATCCTCTTCTGACCTGGCATCAACAAGACATTTGTGCCCACAGAACTGCCGCTCACTGGTTATTTTCTCTTTTTCGGACCACTCTCTGTAAACCCTAGAGATGGTTGTGCGTAAAATCCTAGTAGATCAGCAGTTTCTGAAATATTCAGACCAGCCCACCTGGCACCAATAACTAAGCCACGTTAAACATCACTTAAATCACATTTCTTCCCCATTCTGATGCTTGGTTTAAACTGCAGCAGATCGTCTTGACCATGTCTACATGCCTAAATGAACTGAGTTGCTACCATGTGATTGGCTGATTAGAAATTAGCATTAACGTGTAGTTGGACAGGTGTACCTAATAAAGTGGCCGGTGAGTGTACGAACTGTACTTTTAATTTTACCTGCTCAAAGAAAACACTCAAACACAAAAAACTAAACAAAACAAAAAAATTCAAGTACATGCACAAAAGACAACAGGAGCATTTATAGCAAATAAACAAATGTAAATATTAGTCCCGCTTGCTTTTTGAGCATTGTCGAGCGAGTTCTTAAATGCTGATAATTGGTTGTTGTGTTCATGAGCTCAACTGAAGGTGCTGTGATTGGCTCTAACGTTCAGCGCTGTTTACAGAGCAGTGACACAGACACTTGAGAATGGCTATGATTATCACAGCTGATCCAGTTTACAGCTTTCAATTCTTCCATAGCAGTGAAATAGTGGCTCCTGGTTCCTGCTGTACTTCAGGGTCAGTGAAAGACTGTACAGTAAACTCACAAGCAGTGAATTGTGCAGAGTTGTCTGTTTTTTAAGTAGTTGAAGCGTTTAAAGTACTTGAGCTCGCCTCTCTCACCATAGTAAGCTAACATGACATAACGTATATGAGATAAATGTCGTCAGTACGTAATAACGGTTATGATGTATTACTGAACTGAATCGTCCGTGTCTGCATCGCTGCGCATTGAAGAAACAATTAATTTTGACACCCCTAGTATGTAATGATATCAATATCATCTTAGTCTTGGAAAAACAGGTCATCAGTGAACATTTATCACCTTCATTTTCACTGAGGAAATGAACCCTGCAGTAATGAAACATGCAGTATTAGACACAACACATGCATGGATGCTGTGAGATGGACTGATGGGATATGATGAGATCAGTGGTGGTCTCTTACCGGCGTCGCACTGGTTTTTGTTGAAGGTGAGCAGTGTTGATCCCTGCGGACAGGCACAGGTGAATCCACCCGGACGCAGGAGGCACAGGTGACTGCAGGCGTCCTGACATGGGTTCATCACTGCAACACAACAAAATAACATTTACTACATTCACACACAGACACTGCACCGTTGCACTACACTGCTGCAACTAAAAAAACACAAAAAAACAAATCAATCAATCAATCCATTCATTCATCCATCCATCTTACCTTTTCTTTCTATTTATTCGTTCATCCATCCATCCAACCATCCATCCTTCTTTCCATCCATTCATCCATCCACTTATCCATCCATCTCTCCATCCATTACCCATCTATCTCTCTATTTATTCATTTGTTCATCCATCCATCAATCTTTCTTTCTTTCCATCCATCCATTTTTCCTTCTATCTTACCTTTACTTTCTATTTATTCATCCATCTCTCCATCCAACTCTCTATTCATCTCATTCTCCAGCTATCTCATCTTCTTTTTATCCTTATATTTATCCATTTATCCATCCATCCATCCATCCATTCATCTCTCCATCTTTCCATTCATCCATGCATCCATCCATCTATTCATCCATCCATCTCTTTATTCATTCATCCATCCATCCATCCATCCATCTCTCCATCTACCTTACCTTCTTTCTATCTTTCTATTTATCCGTTCATCCATCCATTTCTCCATCTTTCCATTCATCCATGCATCCATCCATCTATTCATCCATCCATCCATCCATCTATCCATCCATCCATCCATCCATCCATCCATCCATCCATCCATCCAACTATTAAACTCTCCGTCCATCTCACCATCCATCCATTTATTTATTCGGTCATCTCACCTTCTTTCTATCTTTCTATTTATCCATTTATCCATCCATCTATCCATCCATCCATCCATCCATCCATCCATCCATCCATCCATCCATCCATCTATCCAACTCACTATCCATCCATCTATTCATTCGTCCATCTCACCTTCTTTCTATCTTTCTATTTATCCGTCTATCCGTTTATCCATCCATCCATCTATCCATCCATCCATCCATCCATCCATCCATCCAACTATCCGTCCATCTCACCATCCATCTATCCATTCATCCATCTCACCTTCTTTCTATCTTACTATTTATCCGTTCATCCACCCATCTCACCATCCATCCATCCATCTATCTACCTATCCGTCTCTATATCTCCACTTCTAATTGAAAAAAATTATGTGTGTATGTATGTTCCATTAAATGCAAAGTAGGTTTAAAAACAAAATTAATTTAATTATCTAAATATAATTTTATAAAAAAAAATATTGTATTTAGTTTATGTAGTTTACTAGACTATGTTTTACAAGAAAACACCTGAATTAAAAGTACAATTTTATACAAAATTCAATGTGTTATTTGATGGTTCTTTAAAACTAATTGAAATTAATAATTAATGATTTTCAAGAAAAAACTAGAGAAAAACTAAAGAAAACTAGACTAGTTTTTATTTGAATTATTTAGTACATCAAGTTAAACGAAATGAAAATGAGACTTTTTTTTGCAATCAGATGTCTTTAGGACATAAAACATCATGTTGCTAGCTAGATATGCATTTCTATTGCTTTACCTGAGTGGTTGTGTCGATGCTCCTGGTAGATTCTCACTTGGGTCAGCCAGGGGTTTATAGTCAACACTTTCACCTTGTCTCCTTTCCCGAACTTATCTTTCTTCCACACTTCTCCCTTCTCTTTAGTCGTCCAGTAAACGTGGCCCTCGAACACATCCAGACTGTAGGGGTGGCCGATGTCTGCAAACACAACAAACATCAGCACAGCTCAACCCTTTACGTACCAAATATACATCAATCAATTTCTTGAATGATTTTAAATAGAAATCTAATTTGGGCTCGTTTTACAAAAAAAAAAAACACTTTTACGTTTTTTAAAATTTATTATTATTATTTTTTTTGCATAATTAAAAGAAGGGAATTTAAATTGAGACAAATCTTACAGATATTTAATTTGGTTGTAATAAAATACTGGGAAATCAAAAAAAGCATTTTTTTATGAATAATTTTATGTAAAAGTAAAAAGAAGAAAAAGTCTGAAGAAGTTTGCCTAGGCACAAATAGGATGTGTGATTTTTAGTCGCCTGTCACAGTCATCAAGTAGAGTCCTCACCAGACACACTAGAGGGCACTCAACACATCACATCTGCCACTGAATCGGACTACAAAACCCATCATGGCCTGCATTCACACACCAGTTTCAGCTCACCTCCAGATTACACACACACAGCTGCAGTTTATCACCACTGATCACTATGACAATATAGAGACCATTCAGAACTCCTCTGCTGAGTCTTGTTATCCCTGTAGTGAGCATTACAAGGTGTTTTCCTGGGTTGTCTAGCTGTGTTTTTGACCCTTGTTGGTTTTATCTATCCCCTATCTGTTTTAAGATCTACCTGAGCTCAAACTCCTCTCTTGCCTTGCAAATGAGAGAGAGCCCCAGACTCGAGGATCTTATGAGCTTAGGGCTCTCTCCTGGGACAGCATGCCAAACAAGCTTTATAATCATTCATCAGCTAAGTGTGAACTTTTGAAATGTTTATGTATGTTTTGCCACCTACCGCTACCAAAATGCATTAAATATCATGAAATTCCCGCTGTTATTCCCGCGATCTTTATAAACAAACTGCCGATTTGAGTTTAAAAAAACCTACATTCTTGCCTAAAAAACTCCTAAAACTTTCATTTGTAACACAACAGAGGAGTATTTGTAAAATCGTGCGGGTTTTCTTCTCCGCCATTTGCTTTCGCTGGTTACGCTGCAATGCATTCTGTGAAACCTGTTCTTAGTAAGTTGAAGTTCACATAAGTCACCTCTCGAAGCATCCTTGGCAAAAGGGGTGGAGAAAGTACACATCTGGGAATTTTATCTGTACTTGGCAAGGTGTGAACTTTGAATTGGAACAGTACTTCGGAGACGGTTGATGGCTTTTCACGAGGACACAAGAACGCAAGTACAGACAAGAATGCATACTGAAAACAGCCACTATCACCATTTCCTGTCACATAACCAGCAATCTGTTCCTGAAAGATCGCTGGCATACTACACATGTCATTCATGAACTACATATCCCAGCATGCCTTTGCACAAACCAGTAACCATTAATCACACAGCTGAATATTGTCATCATCAATGGTTTGCACTATTTATACACATTGCACACACCAGTCAAGGCGGAATCTTTGTTTGTCAGTACCTGTATGGTTTCAGAGAGTGTCGTCCTGTTTAGTTTTTCTAGTTATGTTTTGATGATTGTTTTGTAATTTTTTTGTACCTTGATCATCGCTTTGTTTTTGCATTTTTCGATGCCCTTCATGATATCTGAGTTCTTGTTTTTTGACCTCATTTGTTTTTGCCTGCACGAATAATCTTTTTCATTAAAAATTGCATTTGGATCCAACCTCTTGTCTTCGCTCCCTTGACATCCGGTGACATTTCCTAATAAAACTATAGCCATGCATGTACTATTACTGGATAACAATATATAACTATTCAGAAATCTACACGAGAGGTACAGCTTAAAAAGATTAGTTTAGATTTAGTATAGAAAATTTCTGTTTTAAATTTTGCAATGGCTCTTAGTTCACCCAAAGACGAAAAATAGCCCATAATATTCTGTCTTTGGTGTATATCGTGTATTTTTTTCTGCCAAATGAACACAGTTGGAGTAGTTTTAAAGTTTATTCTGGATCTTCCATGCTGTATAATGGTGTTGGATAGTGGAAAAAAAGTTACTGCGTTACAATTTATTACTCTTACAATGTGTGCATGCGACATATACATGAGTTGCGCATAACGTGGATTCGGCTGTTGCCAATGCTCATTGATTGGAGTTTATAATGGAACCGTTAGAAATAGTTTTGTTACAAAAACACATCAATCTGCTTTACAAGACATATGTTAATCCCCTGTCAGCATATGGGTATTCGTATGGATCGTATGGATATTTGCGATTTTGGAAGCTTCAAAATAAAAGCCCCTATCCAACACTATTATACATCATGAAAGAGCCAGGACAAACGTGAAAACTAGTACGACTATAATCGTCTGAAAGAAAAAAAGTGACATACACAAAGGATAAATTAAGGGGTGATTTTCATTTTATGGGTAAACTATACCGTTAAATAAGTTTTCAGGTGGTCAGTTTCAGTGTCTCACCTCCAGATATAATGATCTGCCGGTCGGACCCGTCCACTTTCATCGACTCGATGATGTTCTCTTTTGAGTCACACCAGTAGATGCGGTTTTCATTTAGGTAGTCTAGAGCCAAGCCTGTAGGCCAGCCCAGATCTTCATCCAGAAGCACTTCTCTTTGTTGACCGTCCATCCATGCGGTCTCGATCCTCGGCTTTCTGCCCCAGTCCGTCCAGAACATCTTACTGGAAGATAAACAGTATATACATGCATTTTTATACACTTTTTATGTATTTAAAATGTAATTAAATAAAAGTATTCATTAAAGTTACTTCAACCAACAAGTATGTTTTGGACCGGAAATCACACAGGCTTCCCCCAAAAGATAATAAGATGATGTACAAGAGGCTTCGTTGTGGAAAAAAATATTTATCAGCTTTTATTTACATACATATATATGTCTATACTGATTACCAAGGCTCACTTTAATTTAATAAACAATACAGTAAAAAATGGGGTGAGACGGTGGCTTAGTAGTATCGCCTCATAGCTAGAAGGTCGCTGGTTTGATATCCGGCTGGGCTAGTTGGTATTTATGTGTGGAGTTTGCTTGTTCTCCTCGAGTTGGCTTGAATTTCCTTTGGGTGCACTAATTTCCCCCACAGTCCACACACATGTACTATAGGTGATTGGATAAACAAAATTGGCCGGAGTGTATGTGTGTGTGTGAATGTAAGTGGCTGTTTTTCAGTACTGGGTTGCAACTGGAAAGGCATCCGCTATGTAAACCATATGCTGGATAAGTTGATGGTTGATTCCACTGTGGCTACCCCTGATGAATAATGGGACTAAGCTGAAGGAAAATGAATGAATGAATGAATGAATGAATGAATACAATAAAAATTTGATAACATATATCAGAATATATATATCAAATAATATTGTGTGTGACAGGGGTAATGATGCTAAAATCTGCTTTGAAATCAGTGGAATATATTATATTTTAAATAATATTCATATAAAGTTATTTTTAATAGTAAATTTTTTTAAATAAATATTTGAAAAACTCTTACTGTTCTAAAACTTAAGACTGGTAGTAGTACACAGTACATAGATTCATTCATTCATCCATTTGCCTTCGCCTTAGTTCCTTATTTATCAGGGGTCGCCACAGCGGAATGAATCACCAACTATTCCAGCATGTTTTATGCGGCAGATGCCCTTCCAGCCACAACCCAGTGCTTGGAAACACCCATACACTCTCACATATACACACTCATACGTCTTTGGACTGTGGGGGAAACCGGAGCACCCGGAGGAAACCCACGCCAACACGGGGAGAACATGCAAACTCCACAAAGAATTCCACTCGAACCAGGGACCTTCTTCTTGTTGCTAACCACTGAGTCACCTAGCCACCCACAGTACATCATAATCACTCAAATCATTGTGATTGTATTTTAATTTTAATTTATTTTTTTGAATTTTGATCATTTTTTGTCTTTTTATTTTTTCATTTTGATTTTAAGTAGCTGTAAAGATGAAATACTTTAAAATGAGAACTATTTACTTGTTAAGCCGTTGAAATAAAGCAAGTTTCGTTTTTATTTCATTTTATATAATGCAGTTTATTTGAACCTTCATTCAAATTTATACATTTGTATGGCTTTATTAACTATAATTCATGTTTTAAGCATGAACACATTTGGTTGCATTTTTCAGAAAACAAAACACCTTTTCTTATGTCATTTTGCATCTGAACCTAATGTGTTATGATTTAATAAATAACATTAATGAAGATGAATGAATA
>NC_141029.1:50582500-50615000 GCF_052040795.2 Danio rerio | reverse complement strand
GACGTGCAGTAGATGAATTGAATGAACTAAATTGCCCTTCAAGAGTTCACACTTAGCTGATGATTGATTGTAAAGCGAGTTTGGCATGCTGTCCCAGGAGAGAGCTCTGAGCTCATAAGGTCCTTGAGCCCAGGGTTTTTGCATGGCAAGAGGGGAGTTTGAGCTCAGGTAGGTCTCGAGAACTCTCAACTTTTGTTTAGAGTGAATAATTTGTGGTGTAGAGATATACTGCTGGTGAAGAGTTCAACAATAGTGTTAATATAGATTGATTAATTCACTTATGACACATATTTTTTGGACAGTGAAACCGGGGGAAACCCATGCAAGAACAAGGAGAACATGTACATTTTGTACAGAAACGACAGCTGGCCTGTTAAGGATTTGGACCAGTAACATTCTTGCTGTGAGGCGACAGTGCTAACCACTGCGCCACCGTGCCGCCCAATAGAGGGAAAGGTGGAGGAGTAGGAGTGAAAGGGGGGATTCTTCAAGGCGAAGATAACTGTAGTGAGAAACTCTGGTTATTTAGAGTAAGTTAGGAATCATCTGATTAGTGAATCAGGTATTGTTAATGCGGGACCAGCTGTGATCAATCATAATCACGTGCTCCTCTCAAAATTAGTTCCTAACTAAACTTCACATAGTGTATGAGTGTGTGTAAGTAAATGAGTGTGTTTGGGTGTTTCCCAGTGCTGGGTTGCAGCTGGAAGGGTATCAACTGTGCAAAAACATATGCTGGAATAGTTGATGGTTCATTCTGCTGTGGCGACCCCTGATAAATAAAGGGACTAAGCGGAAGGAAAATTAATGTGTTAAGTCTTTAGTAAGTCTAACCTAATAAACCTAAACAAAAGCCCATGAAATGTACATAAACCTATTTAGCTTTTGAACACGGTGGCAGTCTCTGCGTCTCAGATGGAAAAGATCTCACGCAAAGGACAGAAAAAAATAATAAAATCAATTGTGAGCTTGAATCAGTGAAATCAGCCTTTTAAGTCCCCTGCAGGCATTACTTGTGTCCTGTCTGGCTGACTTTAAGCCTGTTTTACAGTAAACATTGAGGTCTTGTAATAAAGAATGTATTGCCATGACATCACAAACCTTCGCAGGTATTCTTGTCCTCCGGGTTAGGTTTATATCCAGGTCTACAAGAGCAAATGAAGCCTCCGGCTGACAAATCTGTACAGTTATGCTCACATAGGTTTTCACTGCATGAGCGTCCGTGGCCGAAGTCTAACAGTGACAGACAAAAAAAAAATTCATCAAGACAAAAAAAAAAGATGCAGTAATGGATTTACAGTACTTTTCCAATGATAAAAACAAACTAATGCAATACTAATATTACTGCTTTTACATTTTAGATTTAATATTCAACATTTGTGCAGATTTCACATTACCATCTAAATCAAATGTTTTACACCCTGGCTTTCATAACTTGATGTCAAGGTAGGTGTTTAAACATGTATATTAAATAATAAGACACTACACTCCAACAGATTAGTTACAATATGCAATGATGAACATATTGGCTGATATAGTGCAAATATTTAGAGAAATGCTCTTGTCTGGAGTTAGTAAACAATGAGTATGTTGTCTGAATGATCCAACTCATTTTTTGTTTCCACATTATGAACTGCTTCCCTCTGGTTGGAGATATAGAGTCCCTAAGTGTAGGTTGAACCGATATAAGAAATCCTTTGTGCCAGTTTCAGTAAGTTTACTTAACAAGAGTTTATCTTATTTAGCATTTTAATTATTGTAACTACTGTATTTTTCAATGTTTTATTGTTTGTTTTTATAGAATGTCAGCAGCAATATGGTGATGTCCATAACAAATTTCTGTCAAGAACAATAAAGTTTTTATTTATGTTTATGTAACCCCGCCGGTCCTACACCACCTAACCCATCCCGAGCTGGGAATTGCACGAATGGCGCGGTGCGAATAGCGTGATATGCGCGAATGGCGCGGGGCGAATTGAGCGTTTTGCACGTTTGAATCTCTCGAGTTCGAAAATCTGAACTTCAGCGGACATTGGCGCTGCGTTAACCAATCAGAAGCTTGCTCTTGTGGGGGCGTGATTGTGGCGTAGAACCTGTTGATGGTGTTCCGAGGGAAATCCTCCAGGCAACACTGACAACAGGTCATCAAACTGGGCTTGGCTCAGTCTGAAGCACAGCTGAAACTCTCCGTCTTCCAGGTTCAGTTTCTGGAGGAGTTTATGATCTCACAGAGCTGGATGCACCTCTGCAAGGATGTAGTGGACTCAGACAGGACCCTAAACGTATCGACGCTGTTTTTCAGTCTTCATAAAGCACATAAACACTGTTATTTTCTTCATAAAATCCATGTTAGTCGTTTAGCTATGAAGCTAGAGTCACCGGGCAGACAGAAGCTCTTCCCATCACGCAAATCCGCGTCTGTTTTGAAGTGAATTTGACACGCGAATGAATCGGATGTGACACGAGAATGAATCGGATGTGACGCGCGTATGAAGCGGGGTTTGACGCGCGAATGAAGCGAGTAAAGTCAAATGTTCACACGGCAATTTACACGCGAATAGCACGATTTATCCGCGCGTTCCACGTCTGGTGTGAACACAGCATTACACTCACGCCCCTAAACCTCACTTCCATCCGGGTCACGGCACCAATGTAACCCCGCCGGTCCTACACCACCCAACCTGCCCCGAGCTGTGATCGATCCGGCAACCTTTCTTACATTTATATAGCTTTTTTCTGGATGCTCAAAGTGCTTTACACATTTTTGGGGGAATCTTCTCTTCTACCACCACTAGGGTTGTCACAATACTGGAATTCGGTATGAGACTGAAATTTAAAAAAATGTTAACTTCCAGCTAACATTTGAGTGCTGTTCTTAAACAAAAAAGCAAATGAGAAGCGTCTAAAAGGGGGCAGGGCATGTAAGATACTAGAGAGCATTTCATTGGTCAGAAGATTTAATGAGAAACTGAAGTATGAAGTGAAGTCATAAAAATCGTTGATCTACTTAAATGGAGATGACAAACTAGAAGCTTTACATGCTTATATCAGTTTTACATCTTCTAAATGCAAATTTTGTCATTGTTTTGTACCACATTAGCTTATAAATATATCCTTAAGTCTAAAATACTGACACTAACATCTAAAAAACGTCATTTATATTTCACTGGGCCTTGAAAGAGCGCCATTTACTGTTTTTTTGGAATTTGTTAATATAAATAATGATCCACTTTCGTTCATGCAAGAATAAAAATACAACATAAGGGTGACAACAAGACTCACAGCAGCCAAGCTCATCGCTCTGATCTTCACAGTCATCGTAGTCATCACAGGCGTACTGTAGAGGAATACACTGACCGTTCCCGCATTTATATTCGTCTGCAGAGCAGGGCCCATGTGTGGGAGTCACGCCTGAGAAACATTCACACAACATGTAAATGTTACAATAAAAGCTATGAACAGGCACACATTACATGTATAGAATAACTACAGTAATTGGAAGCATTTGATTGGCTGTCACTCACAATGCTCCGCCCTCTCGTCTGTTCCATCACCGCAGTCATCTATAGAGTTGCAGACCTCATGACTGTAGATGCAGCGGTTGTTATCACAGCGGAAACGGAAAGGAGGATCACATGAGATGTCCACTGAGGAGACATAACATAGTTGAAGGTTTATAATAAGCATGATGATCTACATTAGAACTGATGCAATTTAGATAATTTTGGATGGGTGGATGGAATATTGGATGGATAGATGAATGGGTCAATGGATAGATGAATGGATGGATGGGTTGATAAGTGGATGTATGGGTGGATGGAATGATGGATGAATGGGTAGATGGAATGATACATGGATGGGTGGATAGAATGATGAATGGCCGGATGGATGGGTCAATGAATGGATGTATGAGTGGATGGAATGGTGGATGGATGGAATGATGGATGGATGGGTGGATAGAATGATGGGTGGATAAATGGATGGATGAATGGATAGAATGACTGATGGATGGGTGGATGGATGGATGCATGATGGATGGTATGAGGAATGAATGGATGGGTGAATGGATGGAATGATGGATGGATGGGTGGATGAAATGATTGATAGAATGATAAATGGATGGATTGGTCGATGGATGAATGTATGGGTAGATGAAATGATGGATGGATGGAAAGATAGATGGGTGGATGGATGAAATGATGGATGATTGGATTGATAGTTGTATGGATAGATGGACGGATAGATGGATGGATGGGTTGATAGAATTATGAATGGAATGATGGATGGGTCGATGGATATATGTATGGGTGGATGGAATGATGGATGGATGGAAAGACAGATGGATGGGTGGATAGAATGATGGATGGATGGATGGATAGATGGATGGATGGAATTATGAATGGAATGATTGATGGGTCGATGGATAGATGTATGGGTGGATGGAATGATGGATGGGTGGATAAAATGATGGATGGATGGATGGGTGGGTTGATGGATGTATGTATGGGTGGATGGAATGATGGATAGATGAAAAGATAGATAGATGGGTGGATAGAATGATGGATGGATGGATGGATGGAATTATGAATGGAATGATTGATGGGTCGATGGATAGATGTATGGGTGGATGGAATGATGGATGGGTGGGTGGATAGAATGATGAATTGATGTATGTTAGATGAATGGGTCGATGGGTGGATGTATGGGTGGATGGAATGATGGATAGATGGAAAAATAGATGGATGGGTGGATAGAATTATGGATGGATGGAGGGGTGGGTGGATGGATGGCTGGATGTATGGGTGGATGGATAGAAGGCTCAATGGATGTATGGACGGTGGGTGGGTGGATGAATGCATGGACTGGGGAATGGAAATGACAGACAGGTGAATACGTGGATGTATTGATGGATAGAATGAGGTAAAGATGGAAGGAGAGGTGGATGGATGGATGAATGGAATCATCTATGAATAAGTGGGTAAATGAGAGATGGATGTATTAATAGATGAATGAAAGGATGTGTGGTGAATATGGATGGATGTATGGTGGCTGGTGAAAAGGTGGATGAGCAGATGAATGGATGGTGGGTGGGTAAATAAATGGATGGGTGAATGAATGTACAGGTAGGTGAATGTAATCAGAGATGGGTGGATAAATAGTTGAATGGATAGATGGATAGATGGATGACTGTGTGTTTCTCACAGCAGAGATGCAGCTCTTCATCTGAATTGTCCCCGCAGTCATTATCTCCATCACATATCCAGTGCTGCTGCACACACACATGGTTCTTACACTCAAACAGGAAGGGTGGACAGTAGGTGCTGTTCGGGTAGCGTGTGGCTGAAAAATAAACACAAGCATCTCAAACTCAGCACAAACTTGCTTTTCAAACTTAACATACAAAAGCGACCAACACTGCAATCAAGAATCTGATGTTTATGATAATGGGCTGTATATCTGAATGGCTTCTCGAAAAAGATAAAAAAAATGTAGCAATTCTGTGGCGAATTAATTAAATGATTGTGGTTCGCTATTAGTGGATCTCACATGACTGATATGAGGTTTATCAGAAAAGAGATAATGTTGAAACGGTGGAGGGGAAGGTATTTTGACTGAAAGTTATGAGGAGACGTGAATAAAAAATTACATACATACAGTATATGACATGACATACCAATCTGATACATGATATATATATATATATATATATATATATATATATATATATATATATATATATATATATATATATATATATATATATATATATAATATAACATATGTATAATTTTTTCAACCATTGAAATTACAAATAATTCTTAAAACAAGAAGCATTTTCTAGACAAGTAAAAAATATTGTCTTGTTTTCAGAAATAATAAGTCAGAATTAAGTCAGTTTTTAAGCAAGATAATCGCTTTTCCGCTGTTTATGTTCCAAAAAATTAATAATTAGCATATATTTTCATATTTCAGATCTCTATATGTATATGTAAATATATTTATAATGTATACTGCAATAATTTGTGTAAATTGTATTCATTTTCTCTATGACCAAAATAAAAATCTTAGTGTTTTTCACCTTAATAATAATAAACTTTTCTATTTTTCACACTTTTAGACACTAGAGGGCGCTGCATGATAACCAAAATCCATCTTCTAGTGACTATCTCAGCACTTCAGACTTAAGATAGCTTTAAAAAGCATGTCACACTCACGACAGGAACTTTCATCAGTGAAGTCAAGACAGTCAGCGTTGCCGTCGCATTTAAAGCGCTCAGCGATGCAGTGTCCACTCGCACACTGGAAGTAACCCGGGTGGCAGGTCCGCAGCTCTGAAACACATTTATCCAAATAAATCTCTCAACACTCCACAGAGAATGAATCACGCACACTGCCTGCAAGTCATTCACAAGCTATCCAGACACACAAATGCATTGAGATACCACCTGCTGAGGCTCAATCTGCAGTAAAAAGACAGCATTATGAAGCTGAACATGGTGCCGACTGCATTATACTCTTTCTGCTCATTATACTCCATGGCCTTTCGTTTGTGCAGTTTTCTTTCACTCACCGCAGTCTCTCTCGTCTGAATTGTCCTCGCAGTCATTGTCATGGTCACAAACCCAGCGGTCAGGAATGCAGTGCAGGTTGTCGCAGCGGTACTCGCTCTCTGTGCACGGACGAGGAGCTGCGGATGCACAAGTTAAGTGTGTCAAACCACCCGCTTCGAATGTCGACTAGGATACTCCTAGTCTTAGCAACTGGATGAATGTAAAGGAGGACTGAGCAAAACTGTTTCTACTGTATAAATAATGTTCTCAACTCACAGCAAAACAACTTTACAATGAGTACAATTGTTTGTATTCAATACTTTATTATTAATATAATAATTTTCCAAGTTCCATTTCTGCAATGCCTGTATTTTGCCATTTTTTGCAGTCAACTTAGAATCCAACTTGGAAACATTTTTTTTTTCTTTATTGGCATTGATTGTTTTAAAATGTAAGTGTGGTTTATTCATAAACTAATTTCGAGAGGATCACGTGCTTATGATCAACACGGCTGGCTCCTTATTAGCTCCGTAATCTGCCCTGTTAGATGATTACGGAAGCATTATAAATAATAGAGTTTTTCACTCCTGTTATCTTCGTCTTGAAGCTCCCCCCTTCCCACCTCTAGATCCTCCCCCTTTTCTGATAGGGCGACACGGTGGCCCAGTGGCTAGCACTGTTGCCTCACAGCAAGAACACGGCTGGTCCAACCTATCAGGTTGGTTGGCATTTCTGAGTGGAGTTTGCATGTTCTCCCCGTGTTCGCGTGGGTTTTCCCCAGGTTCCCCTGTTTCCTCCCACCGTCCAAAAACCTAAACCATAGCCAATCGACTAAACCAAATTATCACCCAATACAACCTTAGTTTACACTTCTAATGACGACAAGCAGGGGAGTTCTCAAGATCTACCTGAGCTTGAACTCCCCTCTCGCCCTTCTAATGGGAGTGAGCCCTGGGCTCGAGGATATTACAAGCTCAGGGCTCTCTCCCGGGACAGCATGACAAATACGCTTTATTGATTATCAGCTAACTGTGAACTCTTGAAATGGCATGACATGCCTGTTTTAATTTCTGTAATAATTATGGCTGTCAAGCCAGGATCTTGATGGTTTATTGTGGGTTTGATGTTAATATAAAGAAATCTGTGATACAAGTTAA
The DNA here is from genome assembly GCF_052040795.2 of Danio rerio. Taxonomy (NCBI): domain Eukaryota; kingdom Metazoa; phylum Chordata; class Actinopteri; order Cypriniformes; family Danionidae; genus Danio; species Danio rerio. The sequence continues at coordinate 50,607,292 of NC_141029.1, read as the reverse complement.
ACAAAAATTCTAATAAACAATTATATTTTGAAATTAAATAGTTTTTTGTCTTGCGTTTACATTAATTTTACATTTAAATAGCCAAAATAACAAGTTTCAGTATTTTAAATGCGATTAATCGCGATTAATTAAAAAAAGTGTGATTAATTAGTTTTTTTTTCTCGATTGACAGAACTAGTTTAACACATTTCAATCACTTTTATTATTCGTTTTTATGTTATTACACTTGTCTCTTTTATGTCTGTTCATGTAAAACACTTTGACTTGCCACTGTGTTGCCCTCCATCTCTGTGTTTAAATCTGTTTTAAAGACCTATCTAATTTCTCTCGCTTTTAATACTCCTTGATCACTGCTTTATTGCTCTAATCTGTTAAATGTTTCTTTTATATTCTGCTTCTCTGTTTTTAGCACTCCTATGTACAGCACTTTGGTCAACCTTGGTTGTTTTTAAGTGAAGTTTAATTTTAAACTAATTTCGAGAGGAGCATGTGCTCATGATTAACCCAGCTGGTCCACATTAGCTAATTATGATCCTCCAATCAAAGGATCACAAATCACTATATATATATATCCTCATTTCCTTTCTACAACTATCTTTGTCTGGAAGAAACCCCCCTCCTCCCCTTCTTCCTCCTTTATCCAGAATGGGCGGCACGGTGGCCCAGTGACTAGCACTGTTGCCTCACAGCAAGAATACCAATAGTGTTGGGTCCTCGCTGAGCCATGTGGTATTTCTGTGCGGAGTTTATATGTTCTCCCCGAGTCCGCGTGGGCTTCCCCCGGGTTCCCCGCTTTCTTCCCACCATCCAAATGTGCTATATATTATAGATAAAATAAGCCTAAACCTTTTTAATAATGTCTTACTCTCAGGAAGTTTGCCTTGGCCTTAGCAGCGGGGGAGTTTGAGATAGACCTGAGCTCAATCTCCACTCGCCCTGCAAAAGAGGGGGAGCCCTGGGCTCGAGGATCCCTTGAGCTCAGGGCTCTCTCCCTGGACAGCATGCCAAACAAGCTATGTATAAATCATGAGCTAAGTGTGAACTCTTGAAATGTGCTCTATAAATAAATATTGTATTGTATTGTATTGTATTGTATTGTATTGTATTGTATTGTATTGTATTGTATGAAATGTGCTCTATAAAAAAACTTGCCTTTCCTAATGCTGACCTCAACTATATTTTTGTGTACCAGTCTACATCACGCAACACGTATAAAAAAAAAAAAAAACCAAATGCAAAAATACATTTTAAGGTTGAATTAACGAAAGCATCTGAACAGTATTAGTAAAACACAAAGCCTCAGATGAGGGTTTTAAATAGGCCGTGCTTCACTGTCTCAGGATTAGAGGGTTTTGTGATGAATTACGACTTGTTCTTAAGCCATTTTTGGGAGGTGAGTTCATCGCCGAATTCATCACGGGAGTGACCTGTGTTCAAAACCCCTACAGATCTTCAGCGGGGAGGAGAAAGTGCTGAAAAAATTTTCAACAAGCAGCTCAAAGGTTTAGCGCAGAACATTTGTCAACCTTTCACACCTCACAGCATCATGTCTGCCATCACGGCGTCTCCTCCGCACTCTCTGTCTTTACAATTTGTTCCTCTCAACCTCTTCATCTCTGTCTGTGCCGTTACTGTTTCTCTGCTAAAAGTAGGAAAGATGGTGTTGATCTGATTTATTAGAAGAAGAGTTCATCTGATGATCATTTATTCACCCTTGTGTCAATGTAAACCCAAAACAAAATAAGAGAAATTGGTTTAAAGGATGTCAGAGCTACTCTTTTTGATTTGTCTATAATAAAAGCTCATAAATAACGTAAAAGCAGCTTGTTCATGATTTGCATTTTTTAAAACTTTCTGAGGCTGAAAACAGCAAAAGTCTTGCAGTTGTTGCTCAGTAATGTAAAGTAAACCAGCTGTGACTCCTGTTTTTTAAAATAAAAGTCCCACATGCATGGTAAGTTAATATCATTAATTTAAAAATTAATAACTGCTGTCTTACTGGAAAATACTGCGGCTTATCAAACACATCTTGAGGCGTGCATATTAATGATCTTGTTTGTAGCATTTCAGTCTGTTTTTTGGGTAGTGACTCATGTATCAACGCTGCGTACACAAAAAAAAAATTCACGCTCTTGTTTGAATTTACTAACGATGAAATGAACGTGAGAATGTGCGTTGGTCCACGCCAACTTCATGTCTGGCGTATATGAATTTTTTTGTGTGTGTGTTTGTTTTATTTCTATTGGCCAGTCCTAGAGGTAACTATGTTCAATTGCACAGTACAAAGTATCTTTGAGCCCTGCAATGCCAGCTGTATGGGACGGGATCATCAGCATGTCTAGCAGGTATATAAGGTTTCCATACCATGTAGTTGACCAGCCAAACATTAAAGCGCAGTTTGTAGCGATCGCCAGTTTTGCCAATGTAATCGAAGCGATCTACAGCAAGCACTTTGCTATAAAGGCATCATCTGAAGACGAATTTTCATATGTGAACCAGAAAAATTTCCATTTAATAAATGTGCAAATAATGTGATGCTCAAATGCGCTTAACATAATACACACAATTATTAATGATTCCTTATTAATGATTCCTACTTTCTCGTGATGAAGAGTAGACAAAATCTGATATGTAGTGGGGGAAAAAAGAAGGATGAGTTCATCAGACGCTGGATTGGTTGCAAATAACACCGTTTTTCTCCAGTCTACCTCCGATAGGAGCACCTCCAATTCACATTCTGTTCAAAGTTTCTCTTTTTGCTTGCTTTTGCCATTGCTTTATCGTTTGGTTTTGCCAAAGTAGAGTCATTACCATATTTATTAGGGGGAGGAGGCAGGAAGGGGCTTTGCGCTCATGCACGTGCGCTCAGTTTCGCGTTAAGTCGGATGTACAAAGAGATTATGCATGGGATCCCGCGTACGCGGTGATTTATACATCAGATTTTTTTACTGCTTGCACACATTAACAGTTTTGCGCATACGCAATGTTTCAGTATGAATTCAACGCAAGTCTTCGTACATGAGGCCCCAGATGCACTAGCTGCTTGTCAGGTTCGGATGACACAGAACCTGACCTAAAGTACATGCAAATGAGTCACGCAACAGTCTGTTTTGCTTTCTGATTGGCCCTTTGACCATGGTTTTACACTGATGGATTTTACATGAGAATGAGGAAGCAAGTTTCTAAGGCTCGTGGTATGCTTATTTCCATATACTGATCTCTTATAATTCTACTATGGCTAGTTTTACCAATACTTTTATCTTTAACCATTAATCTACCCATTCTTAAATCTAGAAAGACTGACTTTGGTTTTTAGAAATTATGAAAATAAATGTATGAATTTATGAAGTGGCGGCAAATCTTATTAAGCAATTCACCGAATAACTGATTTAAATGATTTGTTCAAAACAGCTGATTCATTTAGAAACAAATCAAGAGACTGGGTTATGAATGGATCACTGAATTACTGACTTAATTGATTGACTCAAAAATAGCTTCATTTAGGAATGATAACCACCGTGTTGATCTAAGAAATCCAAATGTTCAGCTCCGGCTTTATTTGGCACTATTTTATTGGCAAAAACTTATGTTTAAAATGTATCTATCTTAACATAAACTTCTTAGCAATTGCTGATGAGAGACAAGTGTGATGTGGCACAAAAGTAGCAGAGCTTTACTTATGCAACAGTCCACGGTTTACAGTTCTTCAGCTCATGATCACGTGAAGGTAAAGTAGCGCTGCTTTTTCATAATTATTACATTTTTGCCTTCTCTTATAATGCTGCTCTGTGCAGTCTAATAAAACACACAACATATTAAAGCACCTTTGTTGTTTCCCTATTTTATATAAATCGACGGTGTGTAACAACATCAGCATGAACACACAGCACACGCTCCATCTCACTCCTTAAAATTGCTTATTTCTTTAGGTTTGAACATTCTTTAAAACAATGGGGATTATATAAGTATAAAAGTCAGCAAACACTATTCTAGTGATTTTTGGCTATTATTTGATATAAATATTACAATTTCTAACATAACTCATTTCTGATAACATGCATTTTATTTTTTCCGTGATGAAAGCACATAATATTTGGCTAGATATTTTTCAAGATGCTAGAATTCAGCTTAAAGTGACATTTAAAGGTTTAACTAGGTTAATTAGGTGAGTTAGTTTAATTAGGGAAGTCATTGTATAATGATAGTTTGTTCTGTAGACAATCAGGAAAAATATATAGCTTAAAGGGGCTAATAATTTTGTCTTAAAAATGGCTTTTAAAAAATTTAAAACTGCTATAGGGAATACTTTGAAAAATTCCTTGCTCTGTTAAAGATCATTTGGGAAATATTGGGAAAACAAATCACTGGAGGGCCAATCATTTCAACTGTCATTCTAACTGCATTATAATAGACTTGATGGTGCAGTTAACTCAAGACATGTTCTGGTTTATATTTTGCTCACACATTTTGCTCATTACAGCAGGTCTGCTACTTACAGCAGTTGTGCTCGTCTGAACCGTCGCCGCAGTCGTTGTCTCCGTCACAGCGCCAGCGCAGCGGGATACACTGGTGGTTATCACAGCGAAAATCCCCTGACGGCTCACACGTCAACTCCTCTGAAAGCACAAAACACAACATTAATGTCACAGTTCACCCAAAAATTACCTAATCATTTACCTTTACACAAAATAAGTCATTTAAAAAAAAAATATTTGTTGATGGCACCAATTGACTTTAATCGAAAATACTATGGAAATCAATGGCTACCATCAACAAGCATGCTTTAAAAAAAACTTATTTAACCCTTGTGTGTTGTTCAAAGTGTCTACTCTTTCGTTATGTTCGTGGCTGTTTTTGCCGAATTATAACCACATTTTTCGATTGCAAAGTGATAATGCATTCTTGATTGTTGCTGCTTTACCCTGTTGGGAAGTAAAATTGGTCATTTTTACTGTTGACAGGTTACTCACTGAAGCTAAGCAGGACTGAGGCTGGTCAGTACCTGGATGGGAGACCAAATGGAAAAACTAGGTTGCTGTTGGAAGTGGTGTTAGTGAGGCCAGCAGGAGGCGCTCAACCTGTGGTCTGACTGAGTCCTGATACCTCAGTATACTGAAGGGGACACTATACCAGGCCCGGATTGGCTAATCGGCCCTAGCTCCAGAATCTGTAGCTCTCAGCAGTTACACTTTTTAAATTAATTTATTTACTTGACCAGAGTCTTCTTATTCATTATTTAACCGCAGTTCTGCTCTTTTTATCTATTTGAATTGTATCTATTGTAAACATGATACTGCCTGCAGGTTAATGATGATAATACTCAGATGAGTCACCATTTAATGTAATGTAATGTAATGTGTATTTATATAGCGCATTTATTGTGTATGGCAATACACCCAAAGCGATTCACAATCATGAGGGGGGGTCTCTTCACACCCCCACCAGTGTGCAGCATCCACTTGGATGATGCGACGGCTGCCACAGGACAACGGCGCCAGTGCGCTCACCACACACCAGCTATTGGTGGAGTGGAGAGACAGTTATAGAGCCAATTCGGTGGAGAGGGGATGATTGGGAGGCCATGATCGTAAGGGCCCATAGAGGGACTTTGGCCAGGACACCGGGGTTACACCCCTGCTCTTTCACGAGAAGTGCCATGGGATTTTTAATGACCACAGAGAGTCAGGACCTCGGTTTAACGTCTCATCCGAAAGACGGCGCCCACTGACAGTTTTAGAGTCCCCTTCACTTTTACTGGGGCATTAGGACTCACACAGACCACAGGTTGAGCGCCCCCTGCTGGCCTCACTAACACCACTTCCAACAGCAACCTAGTGTTCCCTAGTGGTCTCCCATCCAGGTACTGACCAGGCTCAGCCCTGCTTAGCTTCAGTGAGTAACCGGTTTTGGGCTGCAGGGTGACATGGCTTAATGTACAATTGTTGTGGTCCAGTGGTTAGCACATTAGTTTATGACACCACTGACCTGGGTTTGATCCTCGTCTGAGCAATTTTATTTTATTTTTTTCATTTTTATTGTTAAGAAATATAATACTGTTAGGGTTGTTGAACATTTGAAGTTCTAAAACAGCTGTTTTCTCAAAAAAAAAAGGCGTGATAGTGTCATTAGAAACTGAATTGGAAATGACCTTATTTTAATATAGTCAGTCGTGAACTGAGGTGGGCCGGTCTGAGGCTTGAAACTCCATGGCTGAAAAGGAGTCCCACTCCGGCCCTGCACTATACTCTCAGTGAGTGCCGTCTTTCTGATGAGGCGTTAAACCAAGGACTCTCTGTGGTCATGGCACCTCTTGTAAAGAGTAGTAGGGGGTAACCCCAGTGTCCTAGTCCAATTCCCTCTATCAGCCCTTACCCATTATAGCCTTTCCAATCATTCTCATCCACTGAATTAGCTCTATCACAGTCTCTCCACTCCACCTATAGCTGGTGTGTGGTGAGCGCACTGGCGCCGTTGTCCAGTGGCTGCTGTCGTATCATCCAAGTGGATGCTGCACATGGGTGGTGATGTGGAAAGACCCCCTTCACGACTGTCGAGCACTTTGGATGTATAGCCATACATGATAAATGTGCTATAAAAATACACATATTACATTACACCCTTTTTCTGCATATGGAGTTCTATAAAGTAAAACAGCACATTTTTAATATATTTATACCTCTCAAACGGAAAAAACACCACCAGCTATAAGGAATGCATAATAAATAATATGCTGTCAAGGCTTTGCAATCAAAAAAATGTCATTATAATGGAAGTCAATGGGGCAAAAACAGCCACCACCATAAAGAAAGGGTCTTTGATTGTTCACACGGTGTGACTGTTACTCACGTGCACGAGCACCGATTTGCCTGTGATTTCAGGCATTTGTTGGTGATTTCTCAAAACCTGTCGGCAGGTCAAAATCGGGGCTAAAATCATGCAGTCTGAATTCGGTATTAGTTGGCTAACGATGGTTTTTGGAAATGCACCCTAGAATGGATGAACACATCCCTAACAGCACACAAGGGTTAAACCAAAATAGTTTTGAACAAGTGAACGGTGATTAAATGATTAAAGAGATTTCATTTCTAGAGTGAAATAGTTTACACTAAATAGCTGAAGCGGAAAAACAGACACAACTAAGATGTGTCTGATATAAGACTAAAGACATTCATGTAAAAGAAGATAAATGGAGAAAATTAGAGCATGTATACGGGGTAATGGGGCAGAAAAGTATGCACATTATGGCACACAGAAGTAAAGAAGGAAGAGGAGGTAAATCCACCTGACCCCTCGGCACATTCTTACAGTCCGATTACAGCGATCTCTCCTCTTTCTCCTCTCTGTGCAGGATGGCACTAATGGAGCGAGGAGGAGCTGATAAGAGAACCAGAGAACCACGTCTGTCTGTCTCTGTGTGTGAGAGCGTGCGTGTGTGTGTGTTTACATGTACATCAGTCAAATCCCTGACAACACAGACTGCTGTGAAACTAAATCTGTAAATTTGGCATAAAAAAATATCGGTAAGACTTTTAAAAGCCAAACAAAATTAAGGTCAATAAGAGTGTTTTGTATACATGAAAGGCTAGTATCAATTCAAAGCTAATCTGTAAAGCTATTTTTCATTTTTTCACAATAAACTGTTTAAATGTCATTTCCACCACTGTCATTTCCATCACCAGGGGCCTCATGTATTAACGCTGCGTACGCACAAAAGCTTTGCGTACGCCAGGTTTCACGCTCAAAATCGCTCATGTTTGGATTTACTAACGATGAACTGAACGTGGGAATGTGCGCAGCTCCACGCCAGCTTTATGGCTGGCGTTCGCACATTTTTTGTGCGTGTCTGTTTTGTTTCCATTGGCGACTCCTAGAGGCAGTTGTGTTAAATTGCTCTCTACAAAGTGTCTGAGCCTTGCAGTGGCAGCTGTATGAGACGGGTTCATCTAGCAGGTATATAAGGTTTCCATACCATACAGTTGACCAGCTAAACATTAAAGCACAATTTGCAGCGATCGCCTGTTTTCTCAATGTAATCTGAGCGATCTACTGCACGCACATTGCTATAAAGACACTATCTGAAGATGAATTTGCATGCGTGAATCAAAAACATTTCCATTCAATAAATGTGCAAATAAAATATGATGCACAGACTTATTAATGATTCCTACTTGTCTTTCTCGTGATAAATAGTAGGCAAAATCTGATATGTAGCGGGGGAAAAAGAAGAAAGAGTTCATCAGACACTGGATTAGAACCGAGTTCATGCTCGAACGTGTCAAAACATGTTGACATGCGTTTTACGAGCTACGCCACTGAGACTGATATAGGTACTGCAACATTTTACACCTATAAATCACACTATTTCTTTTTTAATTCACTCAGTGCGATGTTCAGACCCAACTGTGTTAACCGCATCAGCTAATCTCTCCCACTCTATTTTTTTCTTTTGTTGTTAATTCCGGAAAACAAACTTGCAAATAACACCGCTTTTCTCCGGTCTACCTCCGAAAGCAGCACCTCCAATTCACATTCTGTTCAAAGTTTCTATTTTTGTTTGCTTTTGCCATTGCTTTTTCGTTGGGTTTTGCCAAAGTAGAGTCATTTGCATATTCATACGGGGGAGGAGGCAGGGAGGGGTTTTGTGCTCGTGCATGTTGCGCTCAGTTTCACGTTCATTCGGATGTACAAAAGAATATGCGTGAGATTCGGCATACGCTGTGTTTCATACATCTGAATTTTTTGCGTACGCAATGTTTTAGTATGATTTCCACGCAAGTCTTCGTACATGAGGCCCCAGGGCTTTACATTAACAACCGCCAACCCGCCAAATGCGGGTAGATTTCGGCGGTGGTGGGTGAGACAGACACTACCACTAGTCACTTAGGCTGGTTGAAAATAATTTTCCCAGATAATAATTCTTAAAAGCAGGGTTCGACAATAAGGATGGTCCAATATGCATGCACAGGCAATCGAGAAGCAACACGACGGACAAAAATAACTGCATTCGCAACTTCGCACGAGCAAAGCAGGTGAATACCGAATGAAAGGATAATCACTCGAGCAAACAGCTGAGGTGATGCGCAACTGTTTATAACGCGTGCTCCCGTTTCCTTTTGTGAAGCAACTTTTTCTAGAAACACAACTGATTCATTTTGGCAGAGCATTTTTAATTTTTTATCTGAAGTATACGGGATAAGTCTGTCACCAGATCCAAAATTGGGCATTTTCGGAGACACCTCAGAAATTGGAGATAAATATATATCACAGGCAGTATCTTTGTGTATGATATTAGCAAAGAAAATAATTTTACAAAATTGGAAGTCAGATTATGTGCCTGTTTTCGAAATTTGGGTTAGAAGCTTAAGTTTCGTGTTGCCCATGGAGGAAATGCGATATGGGATGACAAACAAACTAAACACATTTTTAAAAATCTGGAGCCCAACTATGTTCTATATCAGTAATGCTAACTTGTAACTCTTTATAAGTGAGATTGGTCTGGAGTAAGTCGAATTGTGGAGCCTATGCATTTCTCTGTAAATTATTTTTGTTTCATATTTAATTACATTTATTTCCTTATGCTTTCTGGATGATGTTGTATTATGTTGTGTCTGACTATTTGTATATTTTGAAATGGCCTTTGTAACCCCCCCTTATTTTTATTAAATTATTTTTTTATGTAGTTTTTTGTTCTGTTTATGTTGTTGATTATTTCCTATGCTAAAAACAATAAAAAGATTTAAAAAAAAGAAAAAAAAAGAAACACAACTGATGTGATCGATTCTCTTTCAAATAGACTGAACAAAAAGGGAGGAACATGCACATACTGTCTTGCTGCTTTCAAGAGTTCCAGAGTTAACTTATTGTAAGCTGCGCCAGTTGCTTTCGGTTTAACCATTCTTTGAAAAAATAATTTATTGGTCAATCATTAACCATGCGTGTGTGATCATCCTTTCATTATTACAAAGTATGTTTTTTACCTGCTTTCTTTTGCATTAATATTGTTTAATTATAATTTTTTACAATAACATTGCTTTAATGGGAGAATAACTCTCCATTTATGTGAAGTTAACTGGTGATCTGGGACCTTTAGCCAGGACATATGACTGTGCATATGTTTTGTTAATAAAAAGTATAGTATTCAGCTATATTTTGCATGTTTTCACACATTTCAAATTTGATGCTAAGAAATAATTAACTGTTTATTTATGGTGTGGTCAGAGATAAATTGGTAAATCCTTCCATTTTGGGCTCTGAAAATTATGAAAACTAATTGTAATATATGAAACTCTGACCCATTTGTTCAGGATTATTGAGCTAGCTCATACACGACACACAAAAAGTGAAATGAGTGAGGAGGCATGAAGAGATAACGCGAACTCTAAATCAAATAATTTTAGCATGTCAAAGTCATATTTATGTATATAAAATATATTTTCCCAACAATAAAATTGTGGCTAGTGAAAATGGCGAGTGGCTAGTAATGTTAGAAATCTACTAGCCACAGTGGCTGGTGATCAAAAAAGTTATTGTTAAGCCCTGTCCATCACCACACACATTTAAAAAATATTTAAAACGTTCTCATCACACATTAAAAGTGTATTCACAATGTATAAGTTCAAGTTTAATAAGTTTAATATACAAACTCAATTTATCTATTTTCTAATAAGCTCTTAACCAAATTAATATACAATTTTTGAGTGTGACAGGTGTACAATTCAGCATACAATTAGTTTAATTCATTGACAAATGTATAATTATTATATATAATGTAGAAAAATTGGTTAAACTAGATACAAACATGATCTTAGACAATGTTTGACTGCCATAATTTATTTCATTTTGAAATAAGCTGTATATTGAGATGTGGTGGAATTGACATTTATTCAATTCAAGATGGAAAAAAAATGTTTCTTCTTCAAAATCTTAAAACTAGACAAAAACTTCACAAGGCTAAAAGTGCCCATAGTTGAAGAATGACCCATATATGTTTTATTCATGAATATCTTCATTTTCACATGCACTGGTTGTGGGGAATAAGGGCAATGTGTGAAGTCTCACGACCAGTGTTGCGAAAGTAACTCAAGATGAATGTAACGCATTACTTTCCATCAAAAGTAACTCCAGTAAAAAAGTAACTATTACTTTTACTTTTTTACTCTAACTTTTTTTTTTTAAAGTAAGCCTCCCCAACATTGCTCACCGCAGTTCTGTTCATCACTGTTGTCTCTGCAGTCGTTGTGTCCATTACACACGGCCCAGAGAGGAACACAGCGGTAGTTCGTCCTGCAGTCAAACTCTGTGTGATTGTCACATCTGTACGCCGGACCCACTGCAAACAACAGAGAAAAATACTGCATTACACTTAAAGTCACCCTGAAATCAACATACAGTACAACTTCATACTGCAAACCTATGTCTTCCTTCGCTAACTGAGAGTGATTAGCAACACAGGCTCATTGGGAATATGTGCCCAGGGCTACTTTATTGGGAAACTGCCAAAATGTGTCTTGGCATACATTTGCATGCCGTTTCTGGGTAAAATGATGCCAATAACTTTTGTTTACAATCTCAAACATTTACAGGGACATATTATTGATACAGGATAAATACTCCAAAAACAAAATTAAATGTCTGTAATTTAATTCGCAAGGCAATGAATGAATCAGCTGGGTTTTTGCGAGAGTCTTGCTGTTGATATTAATTTAACTTTAATATCAAATAATATTGTGGTATTCAAGATTTGTGAAGTCCTACAGCTCTGGGTAACTCAGAACAGCAACCATAAAGCAGGTCGCACATCAGAATGCCATGCACTTAAGAATTCTAAACATTAGGTTTCTATCAGGGTACACACACCGGCGTTGCAAGTCGGCGGCTGTCCGTGGCGCCCAGCCACGACTCAGGACACTGTTCATATTTCTGCTGCGCCACAGAGCGCCATCTGATTAGTTTCATTTTAAATATCATGCGAATGTGCACATCTGGTGTGCGATACTTTCAACTGTCATGTGCGTGCTGTGTCGCGGAGCTGAACGGCGCATCTGGTGTGTGACGCCCTTAAGTCTCTCCTCCATCTTCAAAAGTCTAACTTGTTGTCTTGACAACATAAACACTGCTTGCATCTCAATGGAAACCCTGCCTCTACTTTCATATGATTGGATAATAAAACAGATGCGACTGATGTACTGCGCTTAATCAGCTCACAGTTGACTTTTATTTAACTGAGTGCACACGGCGTGCAAGGGCAAAAGCGCGAGGCACACAGGCCGCATAAGCAGCGCGCACAACGCTCACAGCCATTAGTAAACCATTCAAAAAAGGCTTCTCTTAAAGCATAAAGCGTGTTCGGTGTGATCTGCCCCTAAGGATGGCTTTTCTAGCACGGTCAGTTTGCTCGGTAGCTCACCTTGTACGAAGTTATACTTGGGACGTTGAATGGACTGGGTTTGAGTCCAAAAACCAGATAAAAAATTTTTAAAAACAATGTGAAATCATGGTAAAAGCACATGGCTTCAATGTGCATTTCTCTTTAAGTTTGTTTATGAATACACCATTGGATGGCTTTAGGGAAGGGTGCGGATGAGTCGATTGCAAGGTGATAAAAAATGCAGAACATGGTAACATGGAGTACAGGTTAGATTTATATTCTCAAAAATGTGGCCTCTGGTAGATTTCTGAACACAAGCTGCAATTAAACATTGTTGGAGCAACATATTGCATGGTTCACAAAAACATACAGTCAGAATCATTAGCCCTCTTGAATTATTCGCCCCCTGTATATTTTTCCACAATTTCTGTTTAATGGAAAGAAGATCTTTTTCAACACATTTCTAAACATAATAGTTTTAATAACTCATTTCTTATAACTTTAATAATTCAGCTCAAAGTGACCTCTAAAAGCTAAACTAGGTTAATTAGGCAAGTTAAGATAATTAGACAAATCATTGTATAATGATGGTTTGTTCTGTAGACAATCCACAAAAATCAACAAAAACAACAATCCACAAAAAATTGCTTTAGGGGGTTCATAATATTGACCTTAAAATGTTTTTAAAAAATTAAAAACTGTTTTTATTCTAGCTGAAATAAAACAAATAAGACTTTATCCAGAAGAAAACATATTATCAAACATACTGTGAAAATTTCCTTGTTCTGTTAAACATCATTTGGTTCTAAAAAAGTCTACATCAAAAGTCTAAAAAAAAATGACTTCAACTGTATTCCCAATGAGCCTGAGTTAGTGATTAGTGAGGAGTGGTGAACTCACTGCACTCTTCGATGGGTTCGTCAGAGTTGTCTCCACAGTCGTCATCCACGTCACACTTCCAGGTATTGGGGATGCAGCGTCCGTTCCTGCACTTGAACTGTCCCGGTCTGCAGGTGCGGCTGGAGCAGTGAGCGGGATCTTCATCGGAGCCGTCGCCGCAGTCGTTCTCTCCATCACACTGCCAGGCCTCAGAGATGCAGCGCTTGTTGGCACATTGCCACTGATGAGACTCACACTGATGAGTGGCTGACAGGACAAGAAAAACTCATAAACACTACATCACTGCTGAGAAATAGACAGCACAGTGTCGTCATCCTTAACTAAAATTAAAACAAAAAGTAAGCTGAAATAAGCAGCTTGTAATGAAAATATTTTGTTTAAAGCCAGCTGCACGGTGGCGCAGTGGGTAGCACGATCGCCTTACAGAAAGAAGGTCTCTCGTTTCAGCCTCAGCTGTGGAGTTTGCATGTTTTCTCCGTGTTTGTGTTGGTTTCCTCCGGTTTTCCCCACAGTCCAAAGACATGCGCTCTAGGTGAATTGGGTAAGCTAAATGAATGAGAGTTTATGGTAGTTTCCCAGTGATGGGTTGCAGCTGGAAGGGCATCCGCTGCGTAAAACATATGCTGGATAAGTTCATTTCGGTTCATTTCGCTGTGGCGACCACAGATTAATAAGGGGATTAAGCCGAAATGAAAATGAATTCATGAATGAATAAAATAAAGCCGATTTTTTTTCTGAAGAGGTGGAAATGTTCTACAAGATATTTAGATATGTACATTTAGAGGTTAATTAACCTATCACCAATGTAATTTGATGTAGAAATGTATCCCCTAAAATAATTAATAATGGCAGTACTCTTCATTTATTAATTTTGTATTTTTTAATTTTTTTTATTTCCTCATCTGTAAAGGGTTAAATTGTTGGTAAATGGGTTGTTCTGTTAAATAATTAAAAAACCATAAATAAAATAAAAAAAAAAAAAAAAAAAAATAAAATAAATAAAACTTAAAAAGTAAAAAAAATATTTTAAAAAGTATTTAAAATTTTTTAAGAATATTGATTTGGCAACTAAATGTAATATAATACTTACAAATGCAACCCAGGCTCATTCTAAAAACATATTGCTATATAAATTTCTGGAGAGTGGCAAATACGTCCCAGGAGCTACGTTTTTTGCAGTTTTCACAAAATCTACCAGAGGTGTACGCTTTTTCAGATCTCAAACTTTTCTTGCAAGTGCCATTCACCAGAGACCATTGTCAACTGAATGACTAACCGACTGACTGATCGACTAGCCCACCCTCCTCCTTTCCTAAAACCAATCAATAGTGTTTTCAAAAGCACCCATTAACCAGCTCCCTCCTACTTCCCTAAACCCAACCAACAGTTTTCAAAAGCAATCCAGACAAAGAAAAGCTGCCTGATTTTTACCACGTTTTCCGATTTTACCACTTTCTGGAACCGTTCTTTCCCGGTCATCGTGGTCAGCTCCTCTCTGCGTCTTAAGTCTGCCGACGTACATGACAGGCTACTGGATAAACTGTTGACAGCTGAAAAGCCGTCCATACGAAGGTAAGCGGTCAGCTGGAAAGCGTGAAAAAGGAACGGCATCATACCACCCCGATCACCAGAAATGTATATAGGGCTACAATTTCAGAATGAGCTTATGTTGTACAAATGTAAATGAAATAAAGACAATTAAAAAGTATACAGTATTAAAATATTTTGAAAAAAAAAAAAAAACACTTACTGAAAACTAAAATAAAATGAAAATAAAAATGTTGTAAAATATTAACTGTTTAAAATAAAATGTAAATAAATATTAAATAAAAAAAAAATCTAAATAAATTTACAATGAATAACAATCTGTTCCTCCAGGTAAAATATTTGAAGAGTTCAAACTTAGCTGACGATTGATAATAAAGCGCGTTTGACATGCTGATCCGGGAGAGAGCCCTGAGCTCATAAGATCCTCAAGCCCTGGGCTCCCTCCTGTTTGCAGGGCGAGAGGGGAGTTTGAGCTCAGGTAAGACTCGAGAACTCCCCCCGTTATTTAGGGCTAATGACAAATTAGCGATTGCTATGTAGAGATATACTGCTGGAAAAGAGCTCAACTATAGTGACAATTTGGATTGGTCAATTTATCTATAATTCAAGTCTTTGTACTGTGGGAGGAAACCAGAGAATACGGGGGAAACCTAAGCAAGCACGGGGAAAACATGTGAACTCTGCATAGAAATGTCAACTAGTCTGGTGAGAATTTGAACTAGTGACATTCTTGCTGTGAGGCAACAGTGCTAACCACTGGGCCGCCGTGCCACCCTGTTAAGGGAAAGGAGGAGAAATAAGGGTGGAAGGGGGGATTCTTCAAGGCAAAGATAACTGAAGAAACTGGTAAATCATAATAGGCTAATGAGGGACCAGCTGTGATCAATCATAAGCATGTGATCCTCTCGAAGTTAGATCAGAAATGAACTTATGTGTATTTTCACAGCAAAGCACACATATCACAAAATGTCATTTTAGGCCACAAACATAAAAAAAACGCTAACACTTTAGAATAACTATCAGTTATAACTAGTTAATAGTACATTAATAAACTGTTAGTTAATGGGTTATAAATGACTTGTTAAATAATAGTTAATAGTTTGTTAATTATTCATAACTTTATATTATAACTAGTTAATAGACTATTAATTAACTGTTAGTTAATGGGTCATTACCCTAACCCTAACTAATACTTAACAAGTCTTTAGTGAGTAATTTACTGACAGCTTGTTCATGATCTATTACTAATTAGTTATAGTTATAAATCATTAAAATGCAGTTAACAAGTCATTTATAATCCATTAACTAACAGTTTATTAATGATCTATTGACTAGTTATAATGTATATTTATTCTAAAGTTTTACCAAAAAAACTGTAAATCCGTGGGAGCCTGTATAATGGTTCATTTAAATGATTTTTTTTTTTTTACAAAAACCACTAGCCTTTCATTACTATGGATGGGGATGCTTGTGTTTTGAGTGTAAATATGTTGGATTATACATATTAACGATTCACTGATTGTTCACTTTAAAGACGATAAATCACGTCAATTTGTGGAAAATTATATATCATTATATTGTTCCGTACCACAGAGCACAGTGTCCTCATCGGAGCCGTCGGGACAGTCCTGATTGGAGTTGCAGAGGAAGTGTGGACTGGTGCAGTTTCCATCATTACACTGGAACTGACCGAGCCTGCAGTGCCGGACGGGACAAGTGGAGGGTTCATCTGACCCGTCTCTACAGTCCCGCTGACCGTCACACTTCCACCAGATCGGGATACAACTGCATGGAGTGAGAAATAATGTTAGGATGCTCCATTACTCAAGGATTCAGACATACAGTTGAAGTCAGAGTTATTCGCCATCTTGTGAATATTTTTTCACGAATTATATATTTTTTTAACTCAAATATTTCCCAAATGATGTTTAACAGAGCAAGGCAATTTTCACAGTATGTCTGATAATATTTTTTCTTCTGGAGAAAGTCTTATTTGTTTTATTTCGGCTAGAATAAAAGCAGTTTTTAATTATTTTAAAAGCAATATATATATTTTTTTCTGATTGTTTACAGAAAAAACCATCGTTATACAATGATTTTCCTAATAGATCCTTTTCACATGACGTCACGTGGTGTCCGTGCCTACACAGAACTCCCCATAGAGAACTCACACAGTCAGCTGTATATTTACTTACAGATTCGGTCAGTCTGTGACTATGGCTGTTTTTTCTTGTCTCTGCATTCAAGGCGAGACGTCTGACATTTAAAAAAATGTACAGATCATCCAGATTTCAGCTTGAACCATCTATTGCAACCATCTATTGCAATGTGCTGCTGTCTTTATTGCAGACAAAGTTTGTCAGTATTTGTTAAATCAAGATTTCAGATGTTTACATGGGTGCTGAACAGTTTTTTTTTAAGTAATTTTGTGTGTGGCAAAGCAGTGGTACAGTAGGTAGTGTTGTCGCCTCACAACAAGAAGGTCGCTGGGTCGCTGGTTCGAGCCTTGGCTTAGTTGGCGTTTCTGTGTGGAGTTTGCATGTTCTCCCTGCCTTCGCGTGGGTTTCCTCCGGGTGCTCCGGTTTCTCCCACAGTCCAGAGACATGCGGTACAGGTGAATTGGGTAGGCTAAATTGTCTGTAGTGTATGAGTGTGTGTGTGAATGTGTGTGTGGATGTTTCCCAGAGATGGATTGCGGCTGGAAGGGCATCTGCAGCGTAAAAACTTGCTGGATAAGTTGGCGGTTCATTCCGCTGTGGCGACCCCGGATTAATAAAGTGACTAAGCTGACAAGAAAATGAATGAATGAATGAATTTTGTGTGTGTGTATGTCCCGAAAAATGAGTAATAAATAAAACTGGGTGTTTTACTGTGGTTGTTTACAGTGGGCAGCTGATTCACATTCATATTGTTCCCATTCTACACTCTCAGAAATAAAGGAACAGGAGCTGTCACTGGGGCAGTACCTCTTCAAAAGGTACATATTTGTACTTGAAGAGTCCATAATGGCACCTCAAATGTACTTTTTAGGTACATTTGGGCACTAATATGCACCTTTGAGGTACCACTGTGGACTCTTTGGGAACAAATATGTATCTTTTCAAAAGCTACCGCCCCAGTGACAGCTCCTGTACCTTTATTTCTGAGAGTGTACTGCTCAGTTAACTCGGTATTCTCTGACATTATTTCTATATAGGTATTTTATTCATGAATATAAAACATTTATGTCTATTTAATATTCAAATTAAATGAAATAGAATAACAATGTTGTATGTGACTCTTACTAATCACAACACAATCATTATAAAAAATTACAATTGCAAAAATAACAAGACGACGACAGCATTTTAACTCTGAATTATTATATTATGAATTGATATGTAACATTATTAATTAAAAAGTAGTACTAATATAAAATTAAATCCACTCAGTAGGTGGTGGCGGGACACCGTCTTGATTCATTTAAATGGAGAGACTGAATAAAACATTAATGGATCAATAAATAAAAAGAGATGAAGCTCATTGCATTTATATACATTTATAGACATACTTAACGGGTAATATGAAAGGTTAAATAAAGAATTTTACTCATGCTGTAACATTCACATATAACATGTAACCCACCGATCCTACTGCACCCAACCCGCTCTGAGCTGGGATCGAACCGGCGATTCTTTGTATGGGAGTCGGTTGCTCTAACAAGGAGGCTAAAGACCATGGCATCTAGTGTCTGTCGCTAGAGCACATTTAGAGGTCAGAGGAGTGAGGTTTACCTACATAGCACTTCACTAGCTGGCCTCCGTTACAAACAGATAATCTAAATTTATATTCGTAGCAGCATCAAAATAACAATAAATCCATCATTGAGGAAATGATAAGTGAAAAGGTTGCAAACATAAACGTTCCTTGATCAACAATAGCTTATTCCTACTTTTAATAACCTAAAAAAATCATTTTCAAACTCAGAAAGCAGTTTAATATTGAAAGAGAAACATTTGGACACTTTACATGTGTAAATTTTCTACAGAAGTCTCCTATTCACTCAAATGTAAACATGAACTAAAAATACCAATAGGGAAAAGTGAAGTGACGTCATTGTGAAAAGGGTCTATTACCCTGACTTGCCTAATTAACCTCATTAAGAACCCTATCATACACCCTGCGCAGTGGGGCGCAAGACGCGGCGCAATAGTCTTTTGGTAGTTTCAGCTTGGCGCAAGAGTTGTTTTGAGGCGTTGCACTACGCTGTTTAAATAGCAAATGCATTAGTGCTCATTTGTGCGCCCATAGGCGTTCTGGTCTAAAAAGGAAGGCGTTCTGAGGCGGACCGCTGGCGCGTTGCTATTTTAAGAAACTATAATAGATTTTTCATTAGACCAAAACTAACCCAGTCTAAACTCCGGCGCAGAGTTGCGCCTCGCTTACACACAGCTTAATACACACAAGAGAGCAATAGGCAAATATCTTTACATATGAAAACATTTAAATATTAAGGATATATATAGGACATAATAAGAATAGATATAGGATATAAATATAAAGGATTAAAATATTACAAAACATATTATTTTCTAGCCTACATAAATATGAAAAATCACTGCTTTTATGTCTTCTTCATCTCGGGAGGCTTTTTCAGTTCATTCATAACAATTTGCTTTTGTATAATGTTATTATTATTAGCAGTATTATTTATTATATCCATATTTATATTTGTTTTATTAAAAACAAGCTTAGATTTGCCCACCTGTCAGGTTTTAGACCATATGGGGCATGGCAGGTGTATTTGGAAATAACTCAGTATTTTGACCACATTTTGTTATTATTGTTCATTTATTCATTTGCTAGAAATTAGAACGGAATTTAGAAATAGTTTTGAAACAAATCTTTGCGCTTAACAAACGAAATTAATTCAAAATTAATTAAAAGTGAAAGTGATCCATTATCTCTCATTCTCAAGCAGTAGATGCTGTTTAACAGTTTTCTGTTAAAAAACTGTTAACTGTTTGCTTGTGAAATGCTCATTTTTTCCACTTAGACTTACTTTGCGTCCTGTAAATAGCGAATGCGCTCTTGGCGCGACGCAGCTGACTCTTAAAGGGAATGGGAGATGAGACTCTAATTGGTTTATTCTCAAAACACACCTATAACTCATTAAGAAAATAAACTCAACCCTTTTAGCCCATGCGCCTTGGTGCAAGGCAGATTTCCTGTCCTTAAATTAGCAAAAACGCGTCCTGACACGCCCTGAAAGCGTTTGCGCCCTGCGTTTTGCGGTCTGCGCATGGACCGTCAAAATAGAGCCCTAAGCCTTTAAATGTCACCTTAAGCTGAATACTGGCATCTTGAAAAGTATCTAGTCAAATATGTACTGTCATCATGGCAAAGATTAAAGAAATCAGCTATTAGAAACTCTTTAATAAAACTATTATGTTTAAAAATGTGTTGAAAAAAATATTTCTGTTAAATAAAAATTGGTAAAAGAAATATACAGGAGGACTAATAATTCTGACTCAATTCTCCAACTGTATATAAAATGGGTGAATGACAGACAGAGACACTGACCGTTCATTGTCTGCACATCTGTACTGTGTGCTTGAGCACATGGGTAAACAGCGCGCAACACCGGCGATCTGCACTGTCAGGAAGTGATCCGGACACTCGCAGGTGTACCCCTGACCTCCAGCCCGCAGGAGACACAGGTGAGAACAGCCTCCATTATTAAGTGCACAAGGGTTCGTCACTGCAGGGGAAATACAAGACTTTAATTGTCATTGTTTGAAAAACAACAATAGACTTTTTAGCAGCTCACCAGGTTTTGATTGCGCCCTATTAAATTGTTTACTTTTATTGTTAGTTTAATGGTTTATTTCCTTCAAATTGTTTATTTTTTCTGGAATTCATTTTTTTTTAGTAATTAATTTTAATAGTTAAATTATAATTTAGAAATAAAAAAGCCTGCACACCCAATTGAAATCAAGAAACTTATTATATTTGACATTTTTTTCTTCTTAGAAATGTTTTACATTGTTTTCAAACTAAACTGAAAACTAAAAGAAAACATGTCATTTTTAATTAAGTTATGGTATGACACTTTTGGTTTATGGATATGACAGCTGTGAAATTACTACTTGTGTGACTTTGGTAAATCAAATAAAAAAGTTTGAAAACACTGACAGATACATTTCTGAGCATTTTAAAGCACTGTAAAAATTAAATTCTTGCTTACACAAAAATTTTAGAAACAGTTTCTGTATTTTGGTGAAAACTTGACGTTTGCATGGAATTGGAATATATATATATATGTAACAGGGAAGTGACACTGACAACATGGGTGTGGATCCAAAGGCAGCTTTATTAGAATGGTCAGGCAAGCATCGGTCATCACAGGGGCAAACAGATGTATAAAGGCAATTCAGAATCATAATTAATAGGAAGGCAGATGGTCAGAGGCAGGAATCAGATGTATGTATTTATATATATATATATATATATATATATATATATATATATATATATATATATATATATATATATATATATATATATATATATATTCAGTTGAAGTCAGAATTATTAGCCCCCATTTGATTTTTTTTTCTTTTTTAAATATTTCTAACTTCAACTATATGTATATATATATTTATATATTTTTTTTCGTATATATATATATATATAGAGAGAGAGAGAGAGAGAGAGAGAATCTTACAGTTCTTACAAGTTTTCTCTATTATTCATACAAAAGTAAATTCAATGTCAATTGCAATCAAACTAAAATTAAAATTATATATTTATAATGCAAATACAAATTTCTTTTTTTCTATTAACCAAATCATTGGAGCAAAATAGTCATAAGTAAAAAGTAAAAATCATTCATTCACAAATCATTTATTAAGGTCGCTTAGTGAAGAAATAACAGAATAATAATCATAATTCTAGTATTATATATTATTATAACCACTAAAACAAATACACAAATGCATTTACATTTACATTTAGTCATTTAGCAGACGCTTTTATCCAAAGCGACTTACAAATGAGGACAAGGAAGCAATTTACACAACTAAGAGCAACAATGAGTAAGTGCTATAGGCAAGTTTCAGGTCTGTAAAGTCTAAGAAGAAAAGCATTAGTAATTTTTTTTTTGTTTTTTTTTTGAGTACAGTTAGTGGTATATCCAGAGAGGCAATTGCAGGTTAGGAAGTGAAGTGGAGACTAAATAGTGGAGTTTTTAGTCGTTTCTTGAAAACGACTTAACGATATTATTATTTGCATTATAATATATAATTATTATAATGCAAATAATAATTAATTAAATATCCTATTACAACTGTATATAAATAACTTATGATATTTAGTTTTTGAAAATGTCTAGTTTGATACTATTAAAATGTATTTAAATTAGTGAATAATGCTAAGTAAGTTAAAACTGAATAATTATTTCATTGAAGACATTGCATACAATTCAGGATATCTCTATTACATTTACATGAACATTTGGTTGCTCACCTATAAGTGAGTATAAAAGAAACACTTTAAATCATCAGAGAGCAGCAGTATATACTGTAAATGCTGTGATAAGCATAGTTTTTTTTTCTTTTATTATGACAAGGAAATGTGGTACAGAATTGATGTATTGCCCAAAGTAAACTCTGAATCCTCTGGCCTGTATCCTCTTACACAGACTCAGGATGTGGCTCCACATCATGTACCCGTAGCTCGTCTTTCTAAAGCAGATAAAGAGTATAAACGTGCTGTCCAGGCCATTACAGCCATGATAAAGAGTTTAGTCTTTCCTGCAGAGCACAGACTGGCGGCATTGTGTCGGCCTGTGTAAATATTGGCAGAGACCCTTAAAGGATTAGTTCACTTACAGAATAAAAATGTCCTGATCATTTACTCACCACATTGCCATCCATGATGCTTTTATTTGTCCTCAGTTTAATAATAATAATAATGATAATAATAATAATAATAATAATAATAATAATAATAATAATAATAATAATTACTATTATTATTATTATTATTATAAAAAAATAAATAAAATAATACATAAATAAATAATAATAAAATAATAATAATAATAATAATAATAATAATTACTATTATTATTATTATTATTATTATTATAAAAAAAATAATAATACATAAATAAAATAATAATAAAATAATAATGATAATAATAATTATTATTATTATTATTATTATTATTATACTAATAATAACAATAATAATAATATGTTTTTTTATTAAAAATAATTTAAAAATAATAATTTTCATTTTTTTAAAAAGTTTTATTATAAAAATAAATAAGTTTTCAGGGATCTTACACCTTTTTGCATCAAATTTAAGCATTTTTTAAGCACTTTCTAGGTATTTTCAAACTTTTCAGCACATCACAAATGTGGCAAATTACATATTAGCATGTGTATACAGTCAAGCCCAAAATGATTTATACCCCTGGGAAATTCTGACTTCAACTTTTTGTTCAAGTGAAATTGATTTATAAACTAATTCTGAGAAGATCACATGCTTATGATTTACATTTACATTTAGTCATTTAGCACAGCTGGTCCCGCATTAGCTAATCATGATATATATATTATATATAAACAGACTAAGCCAAGTGGGCACTATTGTCTGTCTTCCAGCATCAGTATGTTTCCTTCTCAAAGGGGTTCACCTTACCCAGGGATGTCAAACTCAATTCCTGGAGGGCCACAGCCCTGCACAGTTCAGTTCCAACCCTAATTAAACACACCTGATCAAACTAATTGAGTCCTTCAGGGTTGTTTGAAACAGGTAAGTGTGTTGGAGCAGGGCTGGAACTAAACTGTGCAGGGCTGCGGCCCTCCAGGAATTAGGTTTGACATCCCTGCCTTAGCCACATCAGCCAGGGGGTTTTTACCTGTGTTCGAGAACTCCCCTGCTGTAGTAGCTAAAGAACAGATAGCTCTTAAGAGATAAAGAGATAACTGCTTACTAGGAGCATGTCTATGGTGGCGATTTGGATTAGTCAATTAACTTAAGTTGCATGTTTTTTGGCAGTGGGAGGAAACCAGGGAACCCGGAGGAAACCCACGTGAGCATGGGGAGAACGTGTAAAATCCGCACAGAAACGTCGGCTGGCTTGGTAAGGACTAGAACCAGTGACGTTCTTGCTGTGAGGCAACAATGCCACCCATCTAGGAAAGTAGGAGAGGTAGTGGTGTAAGGGGGGATTCTTCAAAACGAAGATGGCTGTCATATGGAACTGAGGGTATTTATAGTGGCTTAGGAATCATCTGATTGGTGAATCATAAATTAAATAATGTAGGGGCCGGCTGCACGCAATCATAAGCACGCGATCCTCTCGAAATTAGTTTATAAGTAAACTTTACTTATTATCTTTTGGGAGAAGCCAATGTCAGTTCAGGGCAAAAATAAAAATAAAACAAAAAACTTGCTGGTTGAATAAAAGTAACTTAAAGTCATAATTTGCCAGGGGTATGAATAATTTCATACTTGACTGTAAATACATATTTCATTCAATTATTTTACATTTTATTTGTTAGAGTAAGGTATAGTATAGTATGGTACGGTATGGTATAGTATAGTATAGTATAGTATAGTATAGTATAGTATAGTATAGTATGGTATGGTACGGTATAGTATGGTATGGTACGGTACGGTATATGGTATCGTATAGTATGGTTTGGTATTGTACAGTATGGTATGGTACGGTACAGTACGGTACGGTACGGTAGCGTATGGTATGGTAAGGTACGGTTTGGTACGGTATAGTATAGTATAGTATAGTACGGTATGGTATGGTATAGTATAGTATGGTAAAGTATGGTATAGTATGTTATAGTATGGTACGGTTTGGTATATGGTATGTATAGTATGGTTTGGTATTGTACAGTATGGTACGGTATGATATGGTATGGTATGATATGGTATGGTACAGTGTGGTATAGTATGGAATGGTATGGTAT